>NC_065921.1:68939606-68991382 GCF_024586455.1 Bactrocera neohumeralis | reverse complement strand
TGTATATTTCTGATTCCCCTTTTGCTTTCGCTGTTTGTTGGCTAAGCGATTTTTTTAACATTTTTTGTTGTACTAGCTCAATTTGTATTTTGCATCCATTGCTTTGTCTTGCTTGCAACTGCAACATGCATACGTTGTTGCTGTAAATGTTGTTGTTAACATTATTCCCATATTTGTTGTTGCTGTTGCTGCTGTAATCCCACTGACACATGAAAAATTGCATATTGACAATGTAAATATAGCGTAAGCCCGGCAGTGCATACGAGTGACAATTTTCAATTTGTTTAGCATACATTTAGGCGAACCGGTTGTTGATTGCTTTGCATTCAGCTGTAACGGATTGTTAATGCACATCTATGCAGCTGTAATGCAATGTGCGTCAATGGAAGTTTTAAAAATAAAAATATGAGCTTACTACATACGTATATATGTATATATATGTAGCAGTGTGACTGTCTTGTGTATAAGCGTACATACATTAGTAGCTGTTTATTGCCCATATTGATGCATTTACATTTTACTGTCATTTCTCTTATTCTCATTTTCGCAATTTCTTTATTGCTTCTTGAAAAGCTTCGACAACTATCGAAGCATAAAGCAAATTAAGCAGCGTTTATGTTAAATGTGATTGCTTAATATATTTATGAAGGTGGGTTCAGGGTCTCATGTGGGGTCAAGAAAGAAAGAATTGGGAAAGATCCCAATATTTTAAAAATTGATGAAAAAAATTGTGTGATAAAACAAATCCAAAATATAAAATCTCACAAGTCATCTGCCAATTCGAGATATACTTGTTCTTCAAGAAGAGTCTTTTGGTACAAACACTTCGAGTAAGAGGATGTACAAGTATAAGGAATCAATATCCCAACATCGTAAGATCACAAGACTTAGTATCTAAAGCCCGAATTTATACTCCGATTATCAACCCCACTGTCTGCAGACTGAAGATATTACTATATTATTATTTCTAGTAGTTAACATTTATTATGTATCCCTGATTTGGTGTTGAAATTTTTGGAATATTTATTTATTTATTGGATCTATCTACTTTGTTTTTTAAACCCTAATTATAAGTTAAAAAATCTTAAATCTATTTAAAAACTAGACAAGCTGAAGCAAGTGATTGAGCTGGTTTTGTGATACGTTGTTTTTTAGTACGCAGGCATAACTTTTCTTATTAGGAGTGTTTGATCGCAGGAATGTACCAAAGCTTTGGCCAATGGGTGATCTCGGAGTTTATATATATTATATATTTCATCATACTGTCTTCTATTTTTTTTTTAGCATAGGAATACCAAGATCTTTATGATTATTTTAATTAGGCATGAACCATAGCGTGCAGCACTTAGTTGTTCTAAGCATTTTCGATTGGTACCTTGGTACGAGTATTATATCAATATTAGTTGCACAGGTCTTACCCAACAATTCAATGCAATACATAAAAATCGGCTTTATGACCGCATTGCCTAACTAAGCACTTCGTTGCTTAGGCTAAGTTTAGTGTTTTTATTTAAAAGCCAAAAATTTATTTAAATGCCAAAAACACATGAAGCGTTCATTCTTACAAAAAAGCTCGGTTTGAATAAATTTCATTTCAGAGTTCAATTTGACGCATTAAATTCATTAATTAGTTTATTTTTTCGTACGTCAATAAAATATGCGTAGTCTCCTCAACCCAACCGATTACTTATAACTAAACATCAAAATTTGATTGTTTTAGGTTAGGTCATTCTAAAGGGTTATTTATTTCGAGGTTCGAGGGAATGTTTATTATCACTCGAAAACGAATTCTTCGGTATTTATTTTAATATCTATATTCTAATATCTTCTGTCACCGCTTAATGAAATTTAACGGATTTCGAAACTGTAACTGACATTGAATTAACAAAGACGTAGCTTTCCATCCATGTAATTGAAATGGTGGTAGGCAATTCTTAGGTCGCTTTTAGCGGATACTTTATGTATGATAAAGCGAATTTGAGATAATTGTCGGGTATCTAATGACCGATGCTAACAACAGCTGTTTATTGACATTGCTGATTGCTCTTCCTTCTTGACTTTTCTTTAATGCGGAACGATTTTTCACCTTAGTCGAAAATATCAAAAAAAAAAATTGCTTTAAATATAAAATAAACTATTCGTTTTATACCAGTCAATTTCAGATTCCGAAAAATTACAAAAGTCAATAGCTGTAAACAAAAATAAAAAATTATTCTTGTAAAAGTAACTAATTAATTCTCAAAAACTTATTTGGAATGGAAAATTAAATTCGCACGTTTTTATTAATGAAAATGGAATTTAGCCTCAAAACATATTTTACTTGATTAATTTTTTCTTGGAACGAAAACATATTGAAGAGCATTATGCTAACAAAGGACAGCACAGGTGAGCAATTAATTTGCGCTTCGGCAAAGTGTTTGCCTTCGACTGGAAAACTTGTGCAAGTGCCAAGGCCTTAAGCACCCAAGACAAGCTGATCCCCATACACATCCACATATGTATATATACATTTACATATTATTTGCATAAGTATTTTGCTAAGTCTGGCTATCCTGTTGTTGCTACTGCCTTTGCTGTCGCTACTGCTACTGGCGCTGCCTTTGCATCACTTGGCATTGGTGCCAAATTAAAACTGTTCTAATTAGTTTGGAAAGTTTTAGCTTATGAAACTTATACCCTTTTCAACTTTTTGTTATATTTAATTACAGGTAACCAAGCATGCACAAAGGGATGAGCACAGTGTGACACCAAAAGCTGGGGGTCTGACAGCGGTTTAAATTTACAAATACAAGTAAAAGGCAACAACAACTTATGAAACTTAAAGGAGCTTTTAAGTACAGCTTTGTGCTGAATATGCGGTTCCGTTAGGATAAACGAATTATTGTCATAAAGGAGCCGATCTTTATGCTTCCAGAATGATGTGAGAAGTATTAAAAAATACGAAACTCAAACACTAGTCTCTAGTACATATTAACAATCTTAATTTATCTTAACTTAACCATAGCTTAAAAGTTATTTAGCCATAATTTAGACTTAACTCAACCGTAATTTAGCGTAAACTTCAAAATTGGCGATTCCCTGCAACTGAACTAAAAAATTACTTAACTTAACGATTACTTAACAGAAACTTAGCCATAGCTAAGACTAAACTTAGCGTAAACTTAGAAATCAGCAAACTAAAAAATTAAATAACTTAACTTTAATTCAAGAGTAACTTATTCCTAACTTAGACTCATCTCTACCATAACTTAACGTAAGCTGCAAAATTAGCAAACCGCTGTAACTTATTTGCTGTATTTTTGTAAATCACTGCAACTGAATGAACAATTACTTAACTTTACCTTTACTTAACAGTAACTTAGCCACAGCTGTGACTTAACTTAGCGTAAACTTCAAATCCAGCGAAGCCCTGCAACTGAACTGAAAAAATACTTAACTTAACCAGTACTTAACAGTAACTTAGCTATAACTCAGGCATAACTCAACCATAACTTAGCGTAAACTTTAAAAACAAAAATTCACTGTATTTGAAATAAAAATTACTTAACTTAGCCATTACTTAACAGTAACATAGCCATAACTTTGCGTAATCTTAAAATTTAAAGTGCAACTGCTAAATATAACCAGTACTTAACAGTAATTATCTTACACTTAACTCAACAATAACAGAAATTTCAAAATTAGAATCCACAACTAAAAGAGCAGTTTGAAGAAGGATATTATATATATAATATAACGGTAAAGTTACTTAAACGTAGGTTAACAAATAGTGAATATGTTTGTGATCTAAATATAGCATAATATAAACTTAACTTAGCCGTAACGCAATTGTGACTTAATTTAAAATATTACACAATCCTGCAAGATTTCACAAGAATAAAATAAATTCAATGCTTAAAATCTTTAAATTTACCATGTCTTTCCCTCCAGGGACGTATTTATGTCTAAACTTTAAGCACTATTTCTACGGAAACCTTTACTTGCTTATGCCTGTGTATGTGTTTATTATATAATAACTGATTACACACAGGTGAGTGTGTCACTGACACCGTCAGTGTAAATACATATATATTTATATATATTTAAACTACCCAAAACTTCGGTTATAACGGTGAATGCGGGACGGTGATGATGCAATTAGTGTGCTTGTGTGTAGTTGACTCGGTCAAACTTTTCAATGAATACCAAAATAACCGAAAAGCTTTTGTAAAATCGGTGAACATTTTGTTGTTAGGTTCCTATTCTATTTTTAGGGCTAATGGCAGGTTAAATTCTGCCCGTCAAAGCGGAAGGAATGTCATTGTTGTCAGTGCTAAGGGAAAAACGAAAAAGAAACTGGTGAAATAAAAATGCGGACGACATTTTTGGGAAGAAAACTTTAACGAAATAAAGTTTTGTAGCCTATTAATCTGAAAAAAATATGATATAAAGGAACTGTGTGGAAGTAGAAAGCAAATATTTTTGAGATGAGAAATAAGGGCCCAAAATGCAACTTCCACAAAGACCGTTATTTTCAGATATACGGTTTATTAATGAAGACCTCTTCCTCTTTTTTATTACCGTAGTCATTGAGGGTATTTCCTTACGTGGTGGGTCCCAAACTCAGCGCACAACCCTGGGGAGGGAATGTTTTGCCCCTTACTTGGTCTAAGACCGGAAGTCGTGAGCTGATTGAGCCATATGTAAAATAAAATGTTCTAAAAAAGTGAGTACCCGTATAAGATGAGTGATGAAATCGAAATTCCAGTCAACACATACATATGCTGCGTGAAATCCAGGTAAATACTGATCAGCTATCGTTAATCTGGCTATGTCCAGGTGAATGCTTAAGGGCCTAATTATATGCTGTTGACGCCGCCCCGCCCAATTTCTTTTGCCACGCCTGTATCGGCAACCAAACATTAACTGGTAAAAAGTTGCGCTCTCTCTTCTTTTGCGACAGCTCACCGATCCAGACGTGGTAAGTGTTTTTCCAATTTGTATATTAAAATTATATTTATTATAAGAAACCTTTTGTTCTTTATTTAATATTTTTGAGAAATAATTTGCGCCGTCCGTTTCCCCACGGCCAACCACAACTACGGAACAAGCCAAACCGTGCTCCACCACCCGAATTATCATATGCATTTCTGACTTTGAAGGAAGCTCTCCTCAATGAGACCACCATAATAAATTGTTCGGCCATAATCTCTACCCGCTCCATGTTCAAAAAATTTCAGTTGGATTTAAGCAATTTGTTTATTTATTTAACAAAAAGATAGGCTAGGTTAATATGGGAGGCTAATAAGCCACGCCAAGATCAGTTTGGTTCTTTGCAATGCTAGATGGAGTTCAGTAGCTTAGTTCAAGAGGAGGAGTGATCGTTTGGGATGCTTGGGCTTGACGCAACTTCAACAGACTCTGCGGCTTCACTATCGACACCTCCACCAGTGGATAATATCGTTGGGACCCCTGATGCTTACAGCGTTGTTTTACCAATGCGGAACAACAAAGTACACAAGAGATACGCCATTGTTTCTCTCGTGCCCTGCTTTAGAGATTTCCTTAAGTCTTTTCGTTCTGGTAGCCCCATCCTGCGGTCATGTGTCACCACAAGACAGTGACCTGTTAGCATTCTGATCATGTTCCTACAGTCTCTTTTTTCGAGTGCCAATAAGAACTTTGTGTATTTCCAATCTATCTACTACACACACACACACACACTGGCACATAGCTTCTTCACCTTATTCCTCCATTGTACATTTGCTAAGTATTAGATTTTCCGACAAGTCTGATAAGACTTTGCTTTTAAGGTCACTAGTGCAGAGTAGACGCCATTGTTTCGCCGCATCGAATCACATCCTACGATTACAACGTCACGGCGCAAGGCAACAACACGCTTACAACAAAACAGACAGGAAGTGAATTTTTATCGGTAAACAACACACAAAAGCAGCAACACGCACATGTGCTTTCAAGTGTTCATATGTGGTATACTACATATGACTAACAAATTACGTGTGCAGAGGGTTCTACAACAGGCTGTGACTTTGTCAATGTCTTATATTTAACATCGCTCCATCGAATGCGATATTCACCGTTGCTAATAACATAATTCTTCCACAGCACCTTGCTCTAAAAAACTCGTAACGTTGACTCATCAGATGTTGTTATCGTCCATGCCTCTGCACCATATATCGGCATTACCGGTGAGTGACTTGTAGAATTTGGTTTTTGTTCGTCGAGAGAGGACTTTGCTTCTCAATTGCCTACTCAGTCCGAAGTAGCACCTGTTGGCAGAAATTATTCTGCGTTGGATTTCGAGATTGACTTTGTTGTTGGTGTTGATGCTGTTTCAAAGACAGAGGAAATTATCGAAGTCATGTACATGAAGTCCAGAAGTAGATTGAAAACGATAGGGCGATAGGAAGTGTGTCTGAAACCTGGTTTGGTATCGAAGAGCTCGAAGAGGTGCTTCCCAATCCTAACAGATCGTATCGCGTATATACAGTTAGACGAATGATCAAATCGGCCCAGCTCATCATGCTGATCAATTCATATTTTATAGGGTCCGTGACATTTCCTTTTCGGTATTACAAACTTTGTTGCAAAACATCTGGATCTAATTGCGGCTTTTTGAAAATTTATTTGCACGAGAAATAGCGAGTTCGAACTGGAATGACCTAGGCATCATATATCCTGCAGCCGAGTGAACTCTCTAGTGCCCCTCTTCCTCAATAATATTTAGTTCCTCAACCTCACACTTGGTTTTTTTGCTAAGACAAACGTAATAGAACATTCTTCTGCAATCGCTCACTAAATGATCGAGTGAACGATGGCAGGCCTCCTCCCAGAAGAGATTGAATAGGTTTACTGAAATCAAACTAACCAAGTTTGATCGACCACAAATTAAGGAGTCCGAGTAAAAAGTGCTTTCCAAACGACATCTATCGACGCTGCTGAAGCTCTAACTAATAGCCGCCCATTGGCATCCAGAAAGACGAATTCGCGCGACTGGACCCGAGCTAGAGATATTAGGGGTTCAACCACGTCAAGTGGTCCATGAGAATTTCGAAAAATCTCCGATTTTGAAAATTAGCAGTTCATTAGGAAGGGGAGTAGACGCATACCCCGTGATATAAATATTTCGTCAAAGTTCTTTTTTTTTTGTTAAAGTTATTGAAGGTTGGAATTTAGAGGATAGATGGAAAATTATTATCCATGAAATTTTGTGAAGTCAAAACAAAACCTTCGTGCTTTATTATAAATATCTTTTCATGATCCATTTATTTAAATAATAATATTTTACATAACTTTTTGTTAAGCAATTGAAATTTTTAAAGTGTTCTTTACGCTAAAAAAACTGAAAAGTATGTAACACAACATGGAAAATATTCAACTTTAATAATCTGCAAACAATTTTTTGTTCATTCAAAGATATTGAGCTTTTGTCCCCCTAACGCTCTTGAAACGTATGGAGCATCGATCGTTGCGTTTATGCTTTTCTTGCGGCACAGATGTCGGGAGCTTACGAGCGCACTGTAGTTTTTCAGTGGAAAATTTTACAGCATTTATGTGTCAGTCCTGTGGTAAATGGAAAACTGTCAGCGAAGCGTCAGCTCTAGTTTTGACAACATTAAGCATATACAGTAATTAGGCGTTGGTCAAACCGTAGGATAGATGAGCCTTAAAGTCTGTCTCTTTACGATGAAGTAATACTTAATACAATGGTTCCGAGGAAGAGATATGGCTTTCGACGCTTTCTCTTACTATAAAAAGAAAACAAAAGCTCATGTACTTTCCTTCGCTAATGAGTAACCCTTTAAATAAACACAACTATACCTTAACCCACGCCCATATGAATCTGACTACAAGTATTTACTCACATTTGCAACATGTGAAGGTAAACAAAAGCGGAAGACCGTAATCCTTTGCGCCAACAAAAGTCACGCTTCCACACGTGCAACACAATCGCATATCCTTAGACCTACAGCAGTGTGTAACTATAAGTATATGTATGTGTACACTAATAGAGGCCACATAACCTTTGTGCCATGGGGACACAAAAAAGCACGCACACAAGCACATAAATATTAGATTCGCTGTCGATTTTGTTGTTGTTATGGTGAGCTCTTGAAGCGTCTATACTTGTGTAACTAAGGTTGGGGACAAGGTTGTGACATTAGCGTAGGTGGAGGTCATCCCCAACCCGCTACTTAGCTGCAAGAGCGTAGTTTTCAGTGATACATTTCTAGGGTTGTGAATATTTAACGGTGCTGAAGAGTTTATGCATACAAATAGTTGTATTCATGTAAGTAGAAAAATAGTTGTGAGCTTTATGCGAAGGCCAAGGTTGTGTAGTATACACATTAGGGTGGCTCTTATATAACACTTTTTACAATTTTTAATAATTTTTCGTGGGCTACCCTTCAGTTTGGTTCCATTCTATGAAAAAAAGAGCTCTATGGAATTTGGTGTCAATCGGATAAGGGTAAGGTGTGCCCCTAGGCCCTTAAAAATCCAAAATGAACCGAAAATCACATGAAAATCAAATTATTTGTTTTTTTGTTCCAAAAAATGTTTATTGAGTAAGTAGCTAGCAAGAATTCTTACTGTTAAATTATATTAAATCATATATAATTTGTATTCATAAAGATTATTAAGTAATAAATATTAAATAATTAATTATTTTTTATAATTTATTAATTATTATCCATATTATATTTAGCTTATACATATAATTCTATAAAACTTTTTCTTCAATTCATTTCAGTTTATTAGAAAAAATAATGGTAAGAAAATATTTACAAAATAATAACATACAAATTTGAAATAAAGAAAGGTTAATAATTTACACAAGAAAATGTCATGATGAATTAAAAATCCTTATTCATCGATAAAGTTTGTTTTCTGCTATCTGGAAACTTTTGACGGTACTCATTTACAACCTGAAGCACATACTGCTTCTGTTCCTCGTTTTTGGTAAATAAATTATTGTAATCCTCCATTAGTTTCACGCCTCTTTCCGCCGGATCGTTTACAACTTTCAGTTTCTTAACTAGATTTAGAGCATTAATGAAATCTTCATTTTTGTGCCACTGCGAAGGATCTATGTTAAGGAACTCGTCACTTAAATCGAATCTAGTGAAAAATTTCCTTGTTTTATTAGAAACAAATTGTTCGATTCCATTGTTCATTATTTCTGGGATTTGATTTATTTGCACATTAATATTTTTGGTATTTTCTTCTGATATATCTGCTTCACGATATAGTGCACTGACCATTTTTCTTTTTGATTCAGAAGACAAATTAGAGTCAAAGAACGCGAAGGCGATGGGTTCAGGAGATAGATACCACAAATGATTTTTAATTTTTTGTAAAGCCACACGGGAGATGTCACTATCAATATTCTGATATTTATAAAGTGTTGAAAGAACACTGAAATCTAAATATGGGGCTTTGGCTGCAGAAGGAGCACAAAACCACGCTTCGACATATACACGGATTAGGAAAATGCAAATATCACAAATAGCATTTTCTTCATGCGGTGATAACTTAAATTCATCGCGAAACATGAATATTTTCAAGCAATAAATAGCCTTTGCCATCCACCTTGCATGATGGATAGCCCCTGGTACTCGGAAGATCACTCCACGAGGCGGTGTTGTGCCAAGAAAAATAGCAGTCAATTCTAAAAATTCTCTATAATCCTCTCTGGGATGTTGTTCTTGCAAAGCGTCTTGTACAAAATCAAGAATTCGAGATACATCGACCGGATCCAAATTTTCCTTGACCTTTTCATGCTCGATTCCGGTTTTAAAATTATTAACGTTAATTCCAGACCAAGCAGTTTGGAACTTTTTTTAATATTGGTACAGTTGGGCCTGTAGTTTTCCCCATCTTTTCCTCATAAATTGCTTTTAAAATTATCTCGTACATGTGATGCCGACAGGGTAAATACAAGAGATCTTTTTCCAGAAAGTTTTCAATCAAAACACATGCACCTTTAAAAGCGCCTGTATTTGATGCTGTTGTGTCAAAAACTAATGCTTTTACGTAATCCTGAAGGCCCCATTCCGCAAGAGTTTCACAAACAGCTGTTGCTTGTTCTTTTCCATTCCCCGATTGCAATGCAGGTACACCAAGAAGTTGATCAGTACCACAATTTGAAAGAATTACAGAAAGTCGGTCTACTGTCTCTTTACCCGTTAATGCTGGAAGTAGTTTACCATCCCAATGCAAGGTAGCAGCGTGCAATTTCCTATCCTTGAAAATATTTTTGATTTCAGCAGCTTTTTGTTCGCGAAGATTCTCTCGAAAATTGTGAATAGAGCACCTGTTGATAGCGAAATTTTCAACATTATAACCAAGCGCTTCGATGGCAGCTACCAGAATATGAACAGCATTCCTGTCACTGATCTTGCACTTATCCAAGGCAGCAGCAAGCTTAGGAGTGATTATTGTTCGACGCCCCCTTTTCCTTTTTGCTTGTGGTGATAAATCTTTTGAGACTCGCGGAACTTCCTCCAAATCACAGAAATCTAAATCTTCACTACTGCTTGAACTAGACGTCATGAGCATAGCAGGTTGAGCTGAAAAAATTAAAAAATTTAATCAAATGAAAACATATGTATAAATCCATAAATATTTATATACACAATCGATACTTACTCAGTTGTTGCATTTCATGATCGCTTCGCTTTTTCCTCTTCATCTCTTGTATTTTTCGTTCAGAAACTCGTGCATCTTTCGCAATTAGCTGGTAATCAATTCCATACATAAACCCTGGCCGTCCTCTCAACCGCTGATTGATTAAGAACTGTTTATCTTCTTCAATGGTAATGATACTCAAAGCATTGGCGTGTGCTATATCAAAAAGGTCCTCAAGTTTTTCAAGGAAATCTGTTTCTTTTTTCTTATGAACCTCCGACAATCTTCCAGCATGTTTTTGAAGTTGCCTCCACTGTTGATACAGACCTTCCAACTTTGGTATACAATTCCTTAACTCTTGCGTCGGAATTCGTACTTTTTTCCAATATATCATCGCTTCCCGCACAGCTAGTGAGGCACTTCCCCGTACGGCTAACTTACACACTCGCAAATTGAAAAAGAAAACGTTTAACACTTGTTTCACCGATGGCAGTTTACTTCCAACAATTTCATTCTAGTAATGCCCAAGAAGATAAATTTTCTCTCGTAATCTAGGAGTTGACATTGTGCTACCGTATGTGTTCACTTCGAATGTTATAGGAGACTGATATTTTCATCCACTCAATTCACAATACACGAAGCACACCCAAAATTTAAAAAAACGCACAATAACCGTCAATCTAACAAATAAAAATAATTTCAGTATACCAGGATTTAGGCTATATGTTACAAATCAACACGACGGAAAAGCGCATGGTGGCACGGCAGTGTTGATTAGAAATCGTTTAAACCACTATGCCCTAGAATCTCATGCTACTCCACAGTTACAAGCTACAACAATATCACTCAAAAATCGGGGTTGTGACTTAAACCTTACGTCTATATACTGTCCACCTCGTTTTAAAACTACAGAAATCGAGTTTAAAGACTTTTTTGGAACACTAGGTCAAAGATTTCTAGCAGGTGGAGATTACAACGCAAAACATACGTACTGGGGCTCACGTCTTATTAATCCGAAAGGACGACAGTTGTACTACACTATTATGAATAAGCATAATAAGCTGGATATAATATCTCCGGGTAAGCCGACATACTGGCCCAGTGATAGAAGAAAAATACCAGACTTAATAGATTTTGCTGTAGTCAAAAATATAGATAGATCACTTATGACAGCTGACACATGTACAGACTTATCATCCGATCATTCTCCTGTACTAATAAAGTTATACGAACAGCCCATGATAATTGAGCCAAAAGTTTCTCTAACATCATATAAAACTAACTGGTTGATATAGAAAGTATATCAGCAGCCATATCAATATTGATTGCAAAATAAATACAGAAAGAGACATTGATGAAAATATAAGAGAAATTAATGACCTAATAACTAATGCAGCTGTACTGGCAACACCAGAAAGAAACAATAAACCAGTTGGTTTTAGAAAGATCACAAATAATGAAATAGAGAAACTTGTAAATGAGAAAAGGCGAGCTAGGCGGGAATGGCAGTTAAATCGCTCCCCTTCAACTCTGCTTCAACTGAAATCTGCTGTACGAAAGTTAAAAAATGCGCTTAAACGTGAAGAAGAACACAACACTGAAAATTATATAAAAAAATTGTGTCCAAATTCTAGCAAGCAAAACTCCCTTTGGAAAGCCCAAAAATTTTTCAAGCCACCAGTAGTTTCCAACATGCCTCTAAGACAGTTGAATGGTAATTGGGCACGTAGTGATGAGGATAAAGCAAATTGCTTTGCAAATCACCTAGAAAAGGTATTTCAACCCAATTCTCCAAAGAACAACTTTGAGTTGCCAACCTTGCCTAATACCGCAAACGAGTCGCATGTGTCTATTAGGACTTCTACTTCTGAAGTTACTAGAATAATAAAAGAACTTAACCCAAAAAAGTCACCAGAATATGACAATATTACACCAAAAATGCTAATTGAGTTACCAAATATTGCCGTAGAAGTGCTCTCTTTGCTCTTCAATGCAATTCTTAATCTCGGACAATATCCTAATTCATGAAAAAAGTCGCAGATTATCTTGATAGACAAACCTGGGAGAGACTTAACACAACCGTCCTCATACAGACCAATCAGTCTTCTATCCTGTCTTTCTAAAATATTTGAAAAAGTGTTGCTATCAAAGATGTCTCCTTTCCTCCACGAAAATAATATAATACCAACGCACCAATTCGGGTTTCGTGAAAAACATAGCACGATAGAGCAAGTAAATAGAATTACTAACGAAATAAGAAAAGCATTTGAGCACAGAGAGTACTGTTCAGCTATATTCCTAGACGTGGCTCAGGCGTTTGATAAGGTATGAGGGCCTTTATATAAGATTAAAAAATATCCTACCTTCAGAATTGTATAAAATATTGGAGTCTTATTTAAAAAAATAGAAAATTTATGGTAAAAGTGGGAGATTTCATATCTGATGAAAGACAGATAAGGGCTGGTGTACCCCAGGGCAGTGTTTTAGGCCCAACACTATACATCATATATACAGCAGATCTTCCAACAGCTAATAATATATTGACTTCAACTTTGCGGATGACACAGCTTTAGTGAGCCGTCAAATGCCACATAATAGCATCAAGAATACTAGCCGAGCACCTAAGGTTTGTCGAAGAATGGCTAGCCAACTGGCGTATAAATGTTAATGAACAAAAGTCCATTTTCGCTTACAAAAAATGTGTCCGGAAGTAAAAATTAATAATATTTTAGTACCTCAAGCGAATGAAGTAACTTATCTTGGTATTCACCTCGATAGAAGACTTACGTGGAGAAAACACATAGCGAGTAAAATAACTTGCATGAAGATAAGAGCTGCAAATTTAAATTGGCTATTAAATAAAAACTCCAAACTTAGCCTAGACAACAAAGTGCTTTTATATAAAGCGGTCATAAAGCCGATTTGGATGTATGGAATTCAACTGTGGGGTACGACCTGTGCAACTAATATAGACATAATACAAAGGTTCCAATCAAAAATGCTTAGATCAATCACGTGTTCGCCATGGTACATGCGTAATGAAAATATCCATAAAGACCTTGGTATTTCTATGGTGAAGAAAGATGTAGAAGACAGCAAATTGAAATATATATCTAAACTCCGTGATCACCCAAACCCTTTGGCTAATGCTTTGGTACATTCCTGCAATCGAACACGCCTTAAAAGAAGAGATATGCCCGCGAACTAAGGAGCAATGTATCACCAAAACAGCTCAATCATTTGCTTGAGCGTGTCTAGTTTTTAATTAGATTTAAGATTTTATAACTTATTGTTAGGCTTTTAAAACAAAAAGCAGATTCAATAAATAAAAAAAAGATATTGAAACAAATAACCGTCAAAATTTACTGTAAATAGTTATTTTCATCCACTCTTCACAATACTCGTAGTAATTAAATAATAAACTGCGTTTTCGTTCTGATTTTGGTGAAAACATCCTGAAAATACGCTCTGCATTTGACAGTTAACACATGACGAAAACCATTTTTGAGGGCCAATTAAACTTATCGGATTAACTTCAAATTTCGCTCATCTGATTTTTTTATAAAAAGGAACTAAATTGAGGGGTAGCACAATAAAAAAATTGTACTTGAAAAATAAGAGCCACCCTAATACACATATATGAGAAGTTTCATTAAAGTCATTTCGAGCTGACACGCAGTTACTCACGCCTCAAGCTCATTTGAAGACAAGATGGCGAGTGTGTATCCCCATGATACGGCTTGAAAATTTATAAGGTAACTGTTGCTCTTATGTGGACATCTACAGTTAAAGAGTGGTGCATTGGAGTGCTAAACTCTAATATCAAATATTTGGTATTTTCATTGCTTCCTAGTTCTTGCTTTTCCCGCTCCTTCTGGGTAGCATCCGATTTTCATTTCCTGTTTCTGCAAGTTCAATACTTGCCATTTATCTTAGCACATATAACGCTTTCAGGTACTATAAAAGCTTCCAATAATGTCTCGTTATGTATTCGTGTTTGTCCCTTCCATTTCCCAATTTTGTTTGCCTTTATTTGCAATTTTTATTTGACTGGCATGAACACTTTAGTAGAACTAACTTGTAGCGTAAATGTCACATGTTGCTTGTTTTGAAGTTTCTGCAGTTTTTGTTGTTCCATTTTTATAGTTATTTTTTTGCCGAACTCTCTTCAACACAGTAACGGTACGTGATAATATGTCGTTGTAAAAGTGGACGGAAATGACATATATAACTATATAGCTGCATATATCGAGATACCGTTATATATATTAAGCTAATGATATACTGATATACAAGTATATTTCTTCGGCTATAACCACGTAAGCGGTGTCTACGCCAGTAAAGAAGAAGATTCGACAGCCCATTCCTCGATAACTAAACCCAAGTGTACTGTAACTAATTCATCCATCAAATAAATGTGTATCGTTCAGTTAAAAATTGACAAACTTGGGTAATAAATAATCGCACCACTCCTCATGTAATAATATTGTCTTTGAAAATTTTAAAAATTCGATAACTCTCTATAAAGACACTCAAAGAAACACTCGATTTTCATGTAAGTCCCTTAAAACATTGGTCAATGCACGTGACCCATTTTTAGCACAAATTCAAAATCTTACAGCTTATCAAAAAGATTTGAGGGAAATATTTCTCAAGTTATCGAGGCGTGATCAAATCTAACCACATTCACGTCCACTTCCTACAGATCTCATGTTTAGCTTAAAACTTGTTTATAGTAAAGGTTCCTCAGAGAAACACACACAAACTTCAAATTTAATTAGGAATGTTTATTATCATCTTTTTCAAACGTTCGTCGCGGCTACGTCTCAGATGAGTTGATGCGATGTTTGAAAAGCGGAGCCGTCTTATTGAAACCAAATGTCGGAGATCACGATCTTCAACTTCAGGCATCATATGGTCGGTTATCATTTAAGATCTCGACGTAAAATGCACCAAGTCGTCCCACACATCAGTCCGAGTTGCTGCGAACGATGCCGATTCAACTATCCACTATCTTTATGTACACTTTTACTGGACGTGGTCTATTCGATCGCATATTATCCAATAATGAATGCAGGGTTTCAAAATAGGTTATGGTGTTACAAATGGTGCGCTCAGTAGGCCGATTATGTTGACCATAAGTTAAGCGAAGCGCACAAAACACATTCTTTACTAAACCTGAATTTTCGTAGTAAAGTTGAATGATTTAAAAACGTTGTTCAGGGGTAAGTCTTTCCATAATGAAATGGCAAACAGTACTCAATAAAAATAGCATGATATCTTGGCATGACTGACGTGTGATCTGTCAAAACAGCCTATTGAAAAAAGTACTTTTACTTGGATCTTCTTTATTGGCGTAGACACCGCTTACGCGATTATAGCCGAGTTAACAACATCGCGCCAGTCGTTTCTCCTTTTCGCTACGTGGCACCAATTGGATATTCCAAGCGTAGCCAGGTCCTTCTCCACTTGGTCCTTCCAACGGAGTGGAGGTCTTCCTCTTCCTCTGCTTCCCCGGCGGGTACAGCGTCGAATACTTTCAGAGCTGGAGTGTTTTCGTCCATTCGGACAACATGACTTAGCCAGCGTAGCCGCTGTCTTTTAATTCGCTGAACTATGTCAATGTCGTCGTATATCTCGTACAGCATCGTTCCATCGAATGCGATATTCGCCGTGGCCAATGCGCAAAGGACCATAAATCTTTCGCAGAATTTTTCTCTCGAAAACTCGTAACGTCGACTCATCGATTGCTGTCATCGCCCAAGCCTCTGCACCATATAGCAGGACGGGAGTTATGAGCGACTTATAGAGTTTGGCTTTTGTTTGTCGAGAGAGGACTTTACTTTTCAATTGCCTACTCAGTCCGAAGTAGAACCTGTTGGCAAGAGCAATCCTGCATTGGATTTCCAGGCTGACATTGTTGGTGGTGCTTACGCTGGTCCCAAGATAGACGAAATTATCTACAACTTCAAAATTATGACTGTCAACAGTGACGAGAGAGCTAAGTCGCGAGTGCGACGATTGTTTGTTTGATGACAGGAGATATTTCGTCTTGCCCTCGTTCACTACCAGACCCATTTTCTGTGCTTCCTTGTCCAGTCTGGGGAAAGCAGAAATAACGGCGCGGGTGTTAAGGCCGATGATATCAATATCATCGGCATACGCCAGCAGATGTACACTCTTATAGAAGATTGAACCTGCTTGATTAAGTTCTGCAGCGCGAATTATTTTCTCCAGCAGCAGGTTGAAGAAGTCGCACCATAGGGAGTCGCCCTGTCTGAAACCTCGTTTGGTATCGAACGGCTCGGAGAGGTCTTTCCCGATCCTGACGGAGCTTTTCATGTTGCTCAACGTCAGTTTACACAGCCGCTCAATAGAACCTTGTACGCGATGTTGAGGACGCTTATCCCACGGTAGCTGGCGCAGATTGTGGGGTCTCCCTTTTTGTGGATTAGGCAGAGCACACTTAAATTCCAATCGTTGGACATGCTTTCGTCCGACCATATTTTACAAAGAAGCGGATGCTTGCTCATCAGCTCTTCGCCGCCGTGTTTAAATAGCTCGGCCGGCAATCCATCGGCCCCCGCCGGTTTGTTGTTCTTCAGGCGGGCAATTGCTATTCGAACTTCTTCATGGTCGGGCAATGGAACGTCTGCTCCATCGTCATCGATTGGGGAATCGGGTTCGCCTTCTCTTGGTGTTGTACGTTCACTGGCGTTCAGCAGGCTGGAGAAGTGTTCCCTCCATAATTTAAGCATGCTCTGGGCATCGGTGACTAGATCACCTTTGGGGGTTCTTCAAGAGTACGCTCCATCTGTAAGCCGCCGCATTTTTTTATAGAATTTTCGAGAATTACCGCTGTCGGCCAGCTTATCAAGCTCTTCATACTTACACATTTCGGCCTCTTTATTTTTCTGTCTGCAAATGCGCCTCGCTTCCCTCTTCAACTCTCGGTATCTATCCCATCCCGCACGTGATGTGGTCGATCGAAACGTTGCGAGGTAGGCGGTCTCTGCTGCAACACGGCACTCCTCGTCGTACCAGCTGTTCTTTTGCATTTTCCGAAAACCAATGGTTGCGGCTGTACGTAAGGAGTTTGAAATGCCGTCCCACAGTTTCCTTATACCGGGTTGTTGACGAGTGCTCTCAGAGAGCAGGAGTGCAAGCCGAGTAGAAAATCGTTCGGCTGTCTGTTGTGATTGCAGCTTCTGGACGTCGAACCTTCCTTGTGTTTGGTGGCGCGCGTTTTTTGCTGCACAGAGGCGGCTGCGAATCTTGGCTGCAACAAGATAGTGGTCCGAGTCGATGTTAGGACCTCGGAGCGTACGCACGTCTAGAACACTGGAGACGTGTCTTCCGTCTATCACAACATGAGCTATCTGGTTGTTGGCTTTTCGATCCGAAGACAGCCAGGTAGTTTGATGTATTTTCTTGTGCTGGAATCTAGTACCACAGATAACCTTATTTCGGGCCCCGGCGAAGTCGATCAGCCACAACCCATTTGTCGATGTTTCGTCGTGGAGGCTGAATTTACCGACCGTAGTGCTAAAGATACCTTCTTTGCCGACCCTGGCGTTAAAGTCACCAAACAGGATTTTGACATCGTGGCGGGGGCAGCTCTGATAGGCGCGCTCCAACCGCTCATAGAAGGCATCTTTGGCCAAATCGTCCTTCTCTTCCGTCGGGGCTTAGACGCAAATCAGCGATATGTTGAAGAACTTCGATTTGATCGGATTGTGGCTAGACGTTCATTCACCGGAGTGAATGATAGTACTCGGCGACAGAGTCTTTCTCCCACCACGAATCCAACACCAAACTTGCGCTTCGTTATATGGCCACTGTAGTAAATGCCACAAGGACCTACTCGTCTCTGTCCTTGTCCCGTCCATCGCATTTCTTGTACTGCGGTGATGTACATAAATTACAGTATAAATATACTAATAAGTCCAATGAGGTTTATATTGATTTCAATTTTGACGACTGTATATTAGGACTCCCTAAAAAAGGGATGACTGGTGCTTGGTCTTAACAACAATCAACTTTTTTCAGCCGAGAGCGGATGCGATTGCTATTATCTTACCTTAAAAACTAGAGAGGACCATGATAATCATAAGTTTTTAGAAAAACTTCAAGGTATACTGTATGTCGAGATTCAAAATTCATAATCGGAGAGATTACGCTAAATACTTGTATGTCTCTAACTCTATGTTAACTGCCTTAAAGAAGATATTGGAACGCGAATTAATTGAGTGTTTCGATCGCCGGAATTAACTATTAGTTTTAAAGAGATTGTGGCTCTGGCCTGAATACGTAGAGGCTATTTAGTTTCTTTTGAAATTTTTAATCATATATACTCATCTACAATTATTTATTATTATACTATGACCTACCAACATTTTAGAAGTCTCAAATTTTCAGACGCGAAACAATGTTGAAGTAAATGTTGAAAAGACAAAAGTATAGCTCATATTACCAGTCTCAAGTTGACTGGGGACCTTGCGAGAAGCGAGGAAATGAAAGCCAAACAAAACAAGTAAGGAAGGGCTAAGTTCGGGTGTCACCGAACATTTTATACTCTCGTATGATAAAGTGATAATCGAGATTTCATTTTCCGTCATTTACATATTTTTCAAATACCGTATTTGTGTAAAGTTTTATTCCGCTATCATCATTGGTTCCTAATGTTTATACTCGTATTATACAGAGAAGGCATCAGATGGAATTCAAAATAGCTTTATATTAGAAGAAGGCGTGGTTGTGAACCGATTTCACCCATATTTCGTACATGCCATCAGGGTGTTAAGAAAATATTATATACCGAATTTCATTGAAATCGGTAAAGTAGTTCCTGAGATATGGTGTTTGGTCCATAAGTGGGCGACGCCACGCCCGTTTTCAATTTTTAAAAAAAGCCTGGGTGCAGCTTCCTTCTGCCACTTCTTCCGTAAAATTTGGTGTTTCTAACGGTTTTTGTTAGTCGATTAACGCACTTTTAGTGATTTTCAACATAACCTTTGTATGGGAGGTGGGCGTGGTTATTATCCGATTTCTTCCATTTTTAAACTGTATATGGAAATGCCTGAAGAAAACGACTCTGTAGAGTTTGGTTGACATAGCTACAGTAGTTTCCGAGATATGTACAAAAAATTTAGTAGGGGCGGGGCTACGCACACTTTTCCAAAAAAATTACCTTCAAATATGCCCCTCCCTAATGCGATCGTTTGTGCCAAACTTCATTTTAATATATTTATTTATGGCTTAGTTATGACACTTTACAGGTTTTCGGTTTTCGCCTTTTTGTGGGCGTGGCAGTGGGCCGATTTTGGCCATCTTCGAACTTAACCTTCTTATGGAGGCAAGAAATACGTGTATCAAGTTTCATCATGATATCTCAATTTTTACTCAAGCTACAGCTTGCACGGACAGACGGACGGACGGACAGACAGACATCCGAATTTCAACTCTACTCGTCACCCTGATCACTTTGGTATATATAACCCTATATCTGACTCTTTTAGTTTTAGGACTTACAAACAACCGTTATGTGAACAAAACTATAATACTCTCCTTAGCAACTTTGTTGCGAGAGTATAAAAAAAGAAAGATGGCAAACATCAAAACAACTTGATATAGTGAGTGCTGGAATACCGAGTGAATAACTTGAATTTTGGTTTGTTTAGTGACCCATCAAGTTTTACATTTCGGTATTCAGCTTGGGTTTCGATTTTTATATACAAATAATGAAGTTAACATCTGATTCATATATTTCTTCATTTCTTAGCTTTTGATTAATTAATATTTTAAAAATCAAAACTGTAACTAAACTTTTTGGCTGTAGTAGATGTAAGGCCAAACGCTATAAGTTTAAGAAAGTTCTACAAATATTTATCATCTAATAAAATATCACAATGTTATGGTTATCGAACACTGGCTATTGTAGCGTCATATATTTTGCCAGTGTTGTCACATTAAACGTGTGGTAGACATTTTTAAAGGAACAAGTTTCGCGCCATCAAATAAAATGTAATTAGTTTGTAATAAATTATATTAGAAAGAAATAAATTTTTGGCATTTCATAAGTAGTGAGGGTTAAGATCTGGGTAAGTGAAAAAGTAAATAAAAAATTCATCAAGAAGTTACTGTTTTGTTTTTTTTTCCAATTTTGGTCAAAAATTGTATTAATCGAGAGTTCGTGGAACTTTTAGGGTCCTCGCTAGCTTTGTTAAAGAAATCCATTAGGCTTATCTTTCTATTTGTAGTATCATCGTCTTGGACTGCCTTAACAAAATAACTGTTAATATTCATCAACTGGTTTATTGTTCGAAAGAATGTTTGATCGAAACGATATTTATAAACTGTTTTCAATCAATATAAGAAACCAGAGTAGAAAAAGTGGGGTTTGTGTATCTCTAATAGGCTTATACATATGAAGTTTTCTCACATGACATAAAAACGAAATTTAAAATGTATGTTTTTACTAAGAATCATAATTTAAGGGATTGGTTCCAAAGTCTTGAACCTTGTTGGTATAGAGGTTGGAAGAAAATATTTCTTAAGCAATCCCATATTAAAAACCATGTTTTTGGCGGGCACATAAATTGCATAGCAAATAGAGATCTATAGACCGATGGATACAAATCAATGTCCGTTGAATAAACAAGCAAAAGGTAACGATTCAAAAGTTCCTTTTTACCCAAAGCCGAATTAAGGTTGCTAAGTATGGATCAAAATCTTATATAACGATCTTTATCTTTTGGTCAGTCAGTTTGATTGACAGCTATATGCTATAGTGGTTCAATATTATCAATTCTTTCCGAAATTGTAGCATTGCCTTAGCCAATAAGTCATGCCAAACGTCTTGAAGACATTTTGTCAAATTAAAATGTTTTCCATACAAGAACTAGAATTTAAATGTTCAGTGTGTATGGCAGCTTTATAGTTTGACATCGCTGATTCCGACAAGTGACCAGACGGACAGACAGTTCGACGTGGCTTAATAGATTCAGTTCTTATATACCCCATATCTACATATACTCTTGTTCAAGTTCTACAAAGTTTCTGTGTAATACGAACTTCAAGAAAAGTATACCCGACCCAGGGTATAGATATGCAGTTAGAACCATTTAAATGCGAAAAAAATTCAAATCTGTATGGTTCTTCGTAAGACCACGAACTACATTTATTTTCTTGCTGTGCATTCTCACCAATTTGTGCTCTTTTCATCCCCGTTACCTGACACGCGCTGCAGCCAGGCACCCAAGCCGGTATTTGTTTATTTACTTAAGCTGCTTTGTTGTTGTTGCTTTTTCTGCGTTTTATATTTCGTTGCACACTGATTTCGCTGCTATTGTTGCATTGTTGGCTTGTTGCGCTGTCAGAAGTTGTATTTGCCGTTGTTAGAGTTATTGTTGTTGTTATTATTGCACTTAGGCACATAAATTTCAATTTATTTCGACGTCTTACAAGAGCAACAGCTTGTCTCGAGGGCTTCTATTTCACTTATAATACATGTACGTGTGTGTATGTGTATGTATACACGTCTCTTATTTGCTATGAAAGCGCTGCGTTGTGGCCACTGGACTGACCACCACTACAACAGCTGATAATGTTGATGACGTTGCTGACCAAGTTAATGATTAATGTACATAACATCTCAAATGCATTGTCGTAAATTTGTACCACTATCCCCAGCATATTGAAAGTTACCCAGTAAACACTACAATTGAAATAAAGAAAATTTTGTCGTTAAGTGAAACAGTGGACGCTGACGGATGTTCTTTGGCTACCTAGAGGATACTTGGTCGAAGACTGTAAGTCATGTGTCGCTTGAACTATATATAAATGAATCGTTTCTGGTCACTCCCAAGTGAATGGCGATCAGAGAACTTTCCTCACTTGCGTGAACTTTTACAAATGGCTCTATTCTGTTACTGTCTACTTCTTCCAAATTTTCATTTCAGCCAATTACTGTTCAAGAAAGTTTTCTCGTTTTTTATAACTGTCAAACTGGGGTTTATTCCAACACCAAATCTTAATTACTTACTTATTGAAATGAAAAAATCCAAATTCGTGCTTCGTCCGCTGTTGCAAAGTGTTTGTAACTATTTTTTGATAATAAGTAAATCTTTTATAACATATACAATTATCAGTTGTTAATTTGATTTTGTTGTTTTTGTGTTATATGATCTCAAGTTGTTTGATTGGATGGCTCCAAGATCGACCTGAGAAATTTAGAGGAAAGAGCAACCACGGTTTTAACGGTGATATAAAAATGTGTTCTGTTAGCCGAGTTATTTATCGCAGATTAGTCAGGAACTGCACCAAAATCGACATACCATATGTACAATTAATCATCTGGAAAATTTATTTAAATTATTTGTAAGTTTAAAAAAGGTTTTTTAGAACATATAGTGGTGTAGCTACAACTTCGGGCGCCCGGGGCCAAGGATGTTCTGCCGCCCCCCTTTATCTACCTACCTACAAGTTTCATGGGGTGGTTCGAGCAAAAGTGAATTTTTACAAAATATCTTCGATATTAAGTATATAAAGTTTAGGAACTAGAAGCCACGCAAATCCTGAAGTTCCAAATATATCTTGTACATTTTGACACAATTTGCAGGAATTTTGCCCGATTTGGAGTTTTTAAATAGCATTTTTGAAAATTTGGAGAAATAAAAGTATTTTTTACATTTAAAGCATAGGGTAACTGTGAGTGCATCTTTAAGTTCTATCACAACTTTTATGAAAGATATAAAACAAATTCAAAGACTGAAGAGTATTCCAGTAAAAATTAATATTTTTCATTGTTATTCAGATTATTACAATGTGAGTGTACAACTCTTTATCTTTTATTTATTTTTTTTTTTGTTTCAATATCTATTTATTTATTGAATCTGCTTTTTGTTTTAAAAGCCTAACAATAAGTTATAAAATCTTAAATCTATTTAAAAACAAGAAAAAACGTTAACTTCGGTTACACCGAAGCTAAATACCTTTCACAGGTGCAATTCTGTTAGTAACTATGTGTTCAGTTTGTATGGAAGCTATATGCTATAGTTATCCGCTCTAAACACGTTTTTAGAGATTATATTGTTTCCTTAAAAAATAACATATACCAAATTTCGTGAATATATCTTGTCAAATGTGAAAATTGTCCATACAAGAACTTGATTCCGATCGTTCAGTTTGTATGGCAGCTATATGCTATAGTTAACCGATCTGAACAATTTCTTCGGAGATTACATTTTTGCCTTAGAAAATAACATATACCAAATTTCGTGAATATATCTTGTAAAATGCGAAAGTTTTCCATACAAGAACTTGTTACCGATCGTTCAGTTTGTATGGCAGCTATATGCTTTAGTTAACCGATCTGAACAATTTCTTCGGAGATTACATTGTTGCTGTAGAAAATAACATATACCAAATTTCGTGAATATATCTTGTAAAATGTGAAAGTTTTCCATACAAGAACTTGTTTCCGATCGTTCAGTTTGTATGGCAGCTATATGCTATAGTTAACCGATCTGAACAATTTCTTCGGAGACTACATTGTTGCCTTAGAAAATAAGATATACCAAATTTCGTGAATATATCTTGTAAAATGCGAAAGTTTTCCATACAAGAACTTGTTTCCGATCGTTCAGTTTGTATGGCAGCTATATGCTATAGTTAACCGATCTGAACAATTTCTTCGGAGATTACATTGTTGCCATAGAAAATAACGTAGACTAAATTTTGTGAATATATCTTGTCAAATATGAAAGTTTTCCATACAAGAACTTGTTTCCGATCGTTCAGTTTGTATGGCAGCTATATGCTATAGTTAACCGATCTAAACAATTTCTTCGGAGATTACATTGTTGCCATAGAAAATAACATATACCAAATTTCGTGAATAAATCTTGTAAAATGTTAAAGTTTTCCATACAAGAACTTGTTTCCGATCGTTCAGTTTGTATGGCAGCTATATGCTATAGTTAACCGATCTGAACAATTTCTTCGGAGATTACATTGTTGCTGTAGAAAATAACATATACCAAATTTCGTGAATATATCTTGTAAAATGTGAAAGTTTTCCATACAAGAACTTGTTTCCGATCGTTCAGTTTGTATGGCAGCTATATGTTATAGTAGTAGTGGTCCGATATAGTGCAAATGAGCAGCTTCTTGAAGAGAAAATTACGTTTGCAAAATTTCAAAACGATATCTTAAAAACTGAGAGACTAGTTCGTATATATATAGACAGACGGACAGACGGACAGACAGACAGACAGACATGGCTAAATCGACTCAGCTCGACATACTGATCATTTATATATATACTTTATAGGGTCTCCGACGATTCCTTCTGGGTGTTACAAACTTCGTGACAAACTTAATATACCCTGTTCAGGGTATAACTAGACACGCTCAAGCAGGGGATTGAGCTGTTTTGGTTATACATTGCTCCTTAGTACGAGGGCATATCTCTTATTTTAAGGCGTGTTTGATCGCAGGAATGTACCAAAGCATTAGCCAAAGGGTTTGGGTGATCACGAAGTTTAGATATATATTTAATTCAGCTGTCTTCTACTTCTTTCCTTACCATAGAAATACCAAGGTCTTTATGGATATTTTCATTACGCATGTACCATGGCGAACACGTGATTGATCTAAGCATTTTTGATTGGAACCTTTGTATTATGTCTATATTAGTTGCACAGGTCGTACCCCACAGTTGAATGCCATACATCCAAATCGGCTTTATGGCCGCTTTATATAAAAGCACTTTGTTGTCTAGGCTAAGTTTGGAGTTTTTATTTAAAAGCCAATTTAAATTTGCAGCTCTTATCTTCATGCAAGTTATTTTCCTACATATGTGTTTTCTCCATGTAAGTCTTCTATATAGGTGAATATCAAGATAAGTTACTTCGTTGGCTTGGGGTACTAAAATATTGTTCATTTTTACTGCCGGACACATTTTAGGTCTTAGTGAAAACGTAACATGCTTGCATTTTTGTTCATTCACATTTATACGCCAGTTGGCTAGCCATTCTTCGACAGACCTTAAGTGCTCGGCTAATATTCTTGATGCTATTATGTGGCATTTATTACGGCTCACTAAAGCTGTGAAATCCGCAAAAGTTGAGGTTAATATATTATTAGCTGTTGGAAGATCTGCTGTATATATGATGTATAGTGTTAGGCCTAAAACACTGTCCTGGGGTACACCAGCCCTTATCTGTCTTTCATCAGATATGAAATCTCCCACTTTTACCATAAATTTTCTATTTTTTAAATAAGACTCCAATGTTTTATACAATTCTGAAGGTATAATGTTTTTAATATCATATAAAAGGCCCTCATGCCATACCTTATCAAACGACTGAACGTCTAGAAATATAGCTGAACAGTACTCTCTGTGCTCAAATGCTTTTCTTATTTCGTTAGTAATTCTATTTACTTGCTCTATCGTGCTATGTTTTTCACGAAACCCGAATTGGTGCGTTGGTATTATATTATTTTCGTGGGGGAAAGGAGACATCTTTGATAGCAACACTTTTTCAAATATTTTAGAAAGACAGGGTAGAAGACTGATTGGTCTGTATGAAGACGGCTGTGTTAAGTCTTTCCCAGGTTTGTCTATCAAGATAATCTGCGACTTTTTCCATTAATTAGGATAGTGTATGAGATTAAGAATTGCATTGAAGAGCAAAGAGAGCACTTCTACGGCAATATTTTGTAACTCAATTAGCATTTTTGGGGTAATATTATCATATCCTGGCGACTTTTTTGGGTTAAGTTCTTTTATTATTCTAGTAACTTCAGAAGTAGAAGTCCTAATAGACACATGCGACTCGTTTGCGGTATTAGGCAAGGTTGGCAACTCAAAGTTGTTCTTTGGGCAATTGGGTTGAAATACCTTTTCTAGGTGATTTGCAAAGCAATTTGCCTTATCCTCATCACTACATGCCCAATTGCCATTCAACTGTCTTAAAGGCATGTTGGAAACTACTGGTGGCTTGAAAGACTTTTGGACTTTCCAAAGGGAGTTTTGCTTGCTAGAATTTGGAAACAATTTCTTTATATAATTTTCGGTGTTGTGTTCTTCTTCACGTTTAAGCGCTTCTTTTAACTTTCGTACAGCAGATTTCAGTTGAAGCAGAGTTGAAGGGGAGCGATTTAACTGCCATTCCCTCCTAGCTCGCCTTTTCTCATTTACAAGTTTCTCTATTGCATTATTGGTGATCTTTCTAAAACCAACTAGTTTATTGTTTCTTTTTGGTGTTGCCAATACAGCTGCATTAGTTATTAGGTCATTAATTTCTCTTATATTTTCATCAATGTCTCTTTCTGTATTTATTTTGCAATCAATATTGATATGGCTGCTGATATACTTTCTATACTTCAACCAGTTAGTTTTATATGATGTTAGAGAAAGTTTTGGCTCAAATATCATGGGCTGTTCGTATAACTTTATTAGTACAGGAGAATGATCAGATGATAGGTCTGTACATGTATCAGCTGTCATAAGCGATCTGTGTATATTTTTGACTACAGCAAAATCTATTAAGTCTGGTATTTTTCTTCTATTACTGGGCCAATATATCGGCTTATCAGGAGATATTATATCCAGCTTATTATGCTTATTCATAATAGTGTAGTACAACTGTCGTCCTTTCGGATTAATAAGACGTGAGCCCCAGTACGTCTGTTTTGCGTTGTAATCTCTACCTGCTAGAAATCTTTGACCTAGTGTTCCAAAAAAGTCTTTAAATTCGATTTCTGTAATTTTAAAACGAGGTGGACAGTATATAGCCGTAAGGTTTAAGTCACAACCCCGATTTTTTAGTGATATTGTTGTAGCTTGTGACTGTGGTGTAGCATGAGATTCTAGAGCATAGTGGTTTAAACGATTCCTAATCAACACTGCCGTGCCACCATGCGCTTTACCATCCGGATGATTTGTAACATATAGTCTAAATCCCGGTATATCGAAATTATTTTTATTTGTTAGATGAGTTTCTGAAACAAGCATTACATCTACATATATTCTTTTCACACAGAAATCTGATAATCTCCAATTTATGTTGGTTAACACCGTTAGCATTCCATATACAGATATTTAGTAAGCTCATTTTTTACTTAATAAATTTTGCAGCATTTGATTTTGTGATTTTATTAAATCTTGGATCATGTTTTGCATAGTAGACATAAATTGTATCACACACTGTGTAAGATTTATAATCATAGTTTCTATACCTCCATTTGGAGGATTTTGCGGCAGTTGCATTTGCACAGTATTGCCTTTCACCACATTTGCATAGCTTCCTTGCATATTATTATTGTTAGAAGTAATAGGATTTGAACTTTTTTCTGAGGTTGCTATAATTTCATTACGGGGTGTTTGTAACATTTGGTTACGACGTGCTAGAATGCCCTGTGACAACTTCGATTTCAAATCTTTATATACAGGGCACCCTCTGTAGTTAGCAGTGTGATTTCCTCCGCAATTGCTGCATTTTTTATTTAATTCTTCTTTCTTAAGGGTGCATTTGGAAGTGGGATGTAAGTCACCACATACCACACAATCACTGCGTAGAGTGCAGTATGATTTAGTATGCCCATATCCTTGGCAGTTAGTACATTGTACCGGACCATTTCTTTTATGTGGTTCTTCCACAGTTACTCTACGATGCAGCAAATATTTCAAATTATATATTGGATGGGTCTCATTTTTTTTAAGTTGATTCGAATTCGGCAACAATTCAATTTTAAGCATTGGCTGTGGTACTTTGTTTCTATTAAATATATTTACAACTGTTTTAATTTCAAAACCACATTCTTCCAATGCTTCTTTGACTTCACTAGAGTCTATGGCGGACTCTATACCCTTGATTACAACAACTAGGCCCTTAGAGCTCTTCAGTTGATACGAATAATAATTCTTGTTTTTAATTGACAAAAATTTAACTATGTCCATAAAACTTTTTTCAGTGTAGGACTGAATTTTTGTTTCATCTATATTGCCTTTTTTCAAAGGCACTATATGGAAATTATTAGTACCTACAATTTTACTTAATTCAGCAACGAGAGCATTACTGTTACGCTCACGCAAATAAATTGGGGGTGGTTTGGCATTCACGACCGTGGTGGTACCCTTCGCATCGTCGTCTGAACCATTGCTTAGTATGGCAAATCTGTTGCCATTTAGGATTTCTGGCTTTTTACCATTTGGCGTGCCTGGTTGAAATTTTTTAGTATTGACCGCTGATTTAACTGGACTTAGTTTCCTTTTTACGTTAATATAGCGATCAATACCTGTCTGAACAGACGGCCCTTTTTTACTTGGTACATTCTCACCTTGCATTTTGTTTTCCTTCACTGTCCGTGTGCTTGCTGGTACCTGCATACTGGTTGCTGTCAGCGCACTTGTTGTTGCCCGTTTGCTGTTCTCTGCTGACTGCGCTTGCTTACTTGCTCTTTCAGCTTATCGCTGCGATGATGAGTCATCGCCGTTAATTTTGTTTTTGCCAGGAGTTGCTGTTGTTGGCTCGACAAAGCTAAAGTAGGCACTTAAAGAATGCCTACGGCCTTGTTGGTGAGGCTGAGTAGCACTCATTTTTAATTGTTTGATTATTTTTCTTTTTGTTTTTACTTTTTGTTTCGTGTACAATTTGTTTATGTTTAATTATAATAACTTGTGTGCACTATTTGTTTATTTTTTGTTTTTTATTTTTTGTTTTTTAATTTTTGCTTTTTTGCGTTTTAATCACAGAATTCACGGAGCGAATTAAAAAACACGTCCGTACACCTTGAACACTGTATCTTTATCTTTTATAATAAATTTTGTAAAAAAATTTCTTGAAGTAATTTTCTGAACATTAAAAAACAGCAAAGATCGTTTTGCCGCCCCCAAGACGTTGCGCCCGGGGCGACGGCCCCCTTCGCCCCCCCCATAGCTACGCCACTGAGAACATACATATGTATATGTGGCAAATATATCTATGAGGTGGCCTAGAAATTATAAGATACACTGAAGTTATCTTAAAATAGGAAAGTAATATCCATAATAAAGAATATCAGAATCAAAAGGCTTCATATCTATGATATACTACATACATACATATATATGAAACCAGAAGCGTGGAGCTGATAGTGGTATCTATGTTGTATTGTAATATAATAAAAGTATCTCTATTGCCCACAACTTTTTATTTATACAAATATACCAGACTAAATATATACCATACATAAGCACATAAATATCGACCATTTCATTAATATATTTGTATAAGTACATCAGCTGATCATTGAATGGACCATGGTCATTGCGACCAAAAGGCAAACGAGCGATCGAGTGAATTGTGCGCCACACAAAAAGTAGCAAAGCAATTGAATTTAATGACGTAAAAGGCAGCTAGAAGCTGCTTCTAAATGGAGCAAAGAAGCGCTGACTGCGCTGCACCAAATACAATTGCGCCCACTGCGCTACTCAGCGTTATTGTGCTACTGGAAGCTTGCTATTATTTGTTTTGTGTACTTTTGTTTTTATGTTGCCATGTTTGTTTGTTTTTATTGTTGTATTTTTTGTTTTTTATTGCATTTTACCTTTAGTCTCGATTTTTCTGCTGTAAATTTGTGATGAAAAATATTGGGAAAATACGGCAAGTTTGCTTTTGTTGTAGCCATAATGTGCTGATTGCAAATAAAAAATTTTGGATAATATAAAAACAGCAATGAATTGCAAACAAAACTATTAGCAATTTACGGTGAAGCGGGAGATTAAAAACCAGTGATTAGAATCCAATCTACTGTGGTGCCAAAAACACCGGAGATATTTACATTAATCTCACTTATAATAAAAAGTTGGCGCCAGTAATTTAACTGATTGGGTGATTGAAATCTCATGGAATCGGGCAGTGAAAGAGGGAGATCAGACCAACTTGCTGATATTTTCGATAGATATCTGGAAATGAAAATATATCCGAGTTCTCGCCATTATGTAGAGAAGAACTTCGCTTTCGTTGACGCTAAGGAATTTAAAAAAAAATAAGGCAGAAAATCGTGAGTGGTGCGGCTCACTAGCGTTCAGACGAAGCCCAACAGTCCAAGAAATATATTTTCTTTATCTTTTTTAATCAAAGAAAAATGACACTTAACTTAAAAATTTGACAAGTTTTCGATAAAATGATTTAGAATTACTCAAGGTGTTAAGTCAAACATGACTCATATATAATCTTGAATTATAGTCTTTTCCGGGCATCTACACTAATGTTATAAAGAGAAATGATTTGATTGTTTTTTTTTTATTTGAATTAAATAGGCTCTGAAAGTTCGTGACGGATTTGAAAAATTCTTTCGCCGTTGATACTCTTCAGTTTATAGGCTTTATTATACTATATTTACAAATAAGTTAGGGATCCCTACTTAAACGCCAATAAAGTAACTCAAAATGTAAAAACAGTATTTCAAAACTTTTCTTCATCGCTAGAAAATATTGCGAAAGCAGTGGACCAATAAAGTTTACATACACCTAATTCCATTAAATTCCGACACGTTTATTTGTTTCAAAATTAATAAATTTTGTGGTTTTTTTCTATCCATTTCAAGATATGTATATTTAACATTAAACATAGCATATCAAAATATTTTTTTTTTTTACACAAATAAAAAAAATTAAAGTTAAAGCTTAAAATGAGCATAATTTATATCAAAAAAGTTTACGTACACTTATGATTGTTTATATAAATCAAAAGTAATTACAATACTTTTAACGGTTTTTGGCCTACATTTTGTTGCTATTACTGTCCCTAGACATCGTTGTATGCTCCCCACTCAATTTCTAGAATTATTTCCGGATATTTTGACCCACTAAGTCCACGATCCAGCTTTTTGGCCTTATTTTGATGAAATTCGATGTTTTCGAATACGGTTTTCCAAAAAGTTCCAGATATTTTGAATAGGATTAATGTCTAGTGATTGCGGGACCTATGGAGTTATTTTTATTTCCATAACAACCATTCATGTACAAGATAAGACATGTATTTTGGGTCGGTATCCTGTTGGAAATTGGTTTTGCTGCTATGAACAGCCGATTTAAGCACACTTAAAATTTAAATCTTTTTCTTAAAATGCTCCATAGGTCCCGCAATCACTAGACATTAATCCTATTCAAAATATCTGGAACTTTTTGGAAAACCGTATTCGAAAACATCGAATTTCATCAAAATAAGGCCAAAAAGCTGGATCGTGGACTTAGTGGGTCAAAATATCCGGAAATAATTCTAGAAATTGAGTGAGGAGCATACAACGATGTCTAGGGACAGTAATAGCAACAAAATGTAGGCCAAAACCCGTTAAAAGTATTGTAATTACTTTTGATTTATATAAACAATCATAAGTGTACGTAAACTTTTTTGATATAAATTATGCTCATTTTAAGCTTTAACTTTAATTTTTTTTATTTGTGTAAAAAAAAAAATATTTTTGATATGCTATGTTTAATGTTAAATATACATATCTTGAAATGGATAGAAAAAACCACAAAATTTATTAATTTTGAAACAAATAAACGTGTCGGAATTTAATGGAATTAGGTGTATGTAAACTTTATTGGTCCTCTGTATGTCTAAGTGTTCTAATGGGTGATCCAAATAGAGGTACTTTTTTCCATATCATTTTGGACAGATAATGCTTGAGTTGTGTCAAGCTGTCATGTTATTTTTGTTCAGTATACTTTGACGTTTCATCATGCAAAGGCTTACGCCTGAACAACTTTTACAAATCGTTCAACTTTGTGACGAAAATTCACGTTCTGTAAAAAATATTCTTTGCGCGCTTCACTTACATATATGTCAAAGTAATCGCCCTACTGAGCATACTATTCGTAACACCATCATCCATATTGAGACCCAGCATTCATTATTGGATAATATTCAACCGAATAGACCACGTCCAGCTCGCGGAAAATCCAGCAGCCGTAGCTGAGAGTGTACACGAAAACCGTGAAGAGTCGATTCGGCGTCGTTCGCAGCAACTCGGACTGCCATATGTAACGATTTGGCGCATTTTACGTCAAGATTTTAAATTGAAAGCATGCAAAATACAGCTTGTGCAAGAAGTGAGGCCACTGGACCTTCCCAAGCGACATCGATCGACACATTTCGATCAGCGATAAAGTCCACTTCTGGCTCAATGGGTAACCTCAAGAGATTCAAGAGCTGCAATTTTACCCAGAAAAACAACGCTTTGGTGTGATTTGGGGGCCTTTAAAAATGATGCCGGACACAACGTAACCGTCAATGGCGACCGTTATCGCGTCTTGAAAACATTTGGCGGCGACATTTGGTTTCAACAAGACGGCGCCACTTTCCACACTTCGTATCAATCAGCTCTTCGTTGAGCAGACAATTTCAAGTATTGGGCCGGTCGATTGGCCACCAAGATATCACACCGTTAAACTTTTTCCTGTGGGAATATGCAAAGTCTATGCGAAAATTCCGTTTAGATTCAGGGCTTGTAGCAAAATATCACGAGTGTCATTCGCCGAGTCATGAAATAAAGTGCAGCACGGTTCAATAGCCCGGTTGGCTAATTAAGATGAGGTCGTGTCGTGTTGTGTGTATAAAAAAGATTGAAAAATCGATGTTCACGCCTCACAACTCTCTCGTCTAATATGAGGTCCTCATTCTCCAAGCAATAGAATGTATCAACCACTTAAAAATGTGTCAACCATTAATTTGCAGCCGAATTTGATCAGAAGTAGAAAACACTGTGATGGAGCGTAATTCAGTATCGGTTGCAATTGGAATTGGACTTTTGGAATTGACTAGCAAATTAATAAGCCTTTATATGAAGCGAAGTTTCTTTTGCATTTTGAAATTCCAGAATCGTAGTGATCCTTTAGTAAAATTAATGATTAACTTCTAACTATAAAAAAAAATTAAAATAATGTTTTACAATTTGGGGATATTCCATATCCAACGTATTCACAACGTAAAATCAGGTATATCAGCTTTGAACTTAACATTATTAGACAGTACTAGAGAGTTAAACAAAAATCTACATTCAAGCCTTAGTCTATTAAATAGGCAATAAAAAAGAGCATGCAGAGCTTGACATATCGCAAGAAGAAGTTAATGTTTAAACCAGCTGAGCTTGCGTAATCGCAAGAAATCCGGAACTAGTTTCGAGTCATTTGAAGTTTATTCTGAAAAGAGTAGCTTATGAACAAATCTTTCGAACCCGTAGATCAGCATATCACCATATCTCCCTTTCTCGCCTCTAAGATAAGCTTCGAAGAGTTCAATCACTGGATCTCTAACCGCTACTATTAATTTTCCCAAACATGGCAGCAAAAAATTAACGAAAAAGCACGAACGCTAAGGTAACAAATATTTACCACTTATTACACAAATGTTAAATCATTTTTCTTAATTTGTATTTTTTTGTTTAGTTTTTGTTTTGTATTGGAAATATATGTATGTACATATTTTCTTTGCAAGTAAGTTAAAAGTGTGTATGCATACGCATTTAGCGGTGTTTTTATCATTTTAGTAAAATTTCACGCCTTACTATCAACTGAGGGGAAGAGCGGCACACTAAGAGGAGTGGAGTTCGCACTAAGCAAATTCATAGTAGAATCGTTGTATGCAAATAGCAAAGTACTATTGGTTTATCAACACACACACACATACTTGGATTTACTTTACATATATATTTCTATGTAAAACGCATATGTGTGTGTGAGTGTGGCAGTGATTTCATCATCAAAGTAAGCGAGCATTCATCAATTTACACTTTCAATTTACAAATTGTTGTTGAGTAAATATACACACAGACATTCTTTGTAATTAAAACAATCAAGAGTGGCGTTACAAATCGAAAAATATGCCGCAAGATGAAAGCAATGAAAAAATGTTGCCATAATTTGCTCGACAAATAGAAGCTAGTATAAATAAACGCTCTTAACGGTTGAAGAAATTCCCAAAATAAATAAACAAGTGTTAAAATAATTCGAATTTACTATATATATAACTTAGTGACTCATTCGGAATGGGCTGTTGTCGCAAACAGTATGTTAGGCCTCTAATGAGTGCAGCAGGAAGCAAATTCAGCTCGTTTACGGCATTTGCTTGCTTTGATTGATAAATAAAGACCTCAGGTCTATTGTGCATGCTTTAGTGTTACAAACTTCTTACAAAAGAGTATAAATTGTGTTTATAAAAGCAGAGCAATTGGTACTGAATATAATAATTTTCAAAGTAATTGTAATTGTATGCCACTAAGAATGGTCTGTTTCAGCATTTTTGGCTCTGCAACTCGATTTTATTCGACAAAAAGAGGTCACTATAGCTGCCAACCTATGTATGGCTTTTCCACATACCGTTTTATATCTGTTTTGCATATATCCAAAATGCATAAATTAGTGCAACGTTATCAGCCGCGAAGTGATTGTTGCAAAAACTCTATAATATTTTATGATGTTTTATTCATGTTTTGAGCCTATGACCCACCGAAAGTCATTTAAAGTCTGCACCTGATTCGAATAAGCTAACAAACGAACAAAATATGACCGATCTTGACTATACTATTACTAAGGAGTTTTTTCATATGCCATCGTATGATTTTTGACGTTTTGAAGGGTGATATCAAAATGTGTTGCGTTAGCCGAGTTTCGAACCGCTATGTACCACAGGTTAGTCAAAAACAGCACCAAAATTGACGTACCATATAAAAGGCCTATCCAAAAGTACAGTGAATTTTCTAGTAAATTTATTTCAATTAGTTATGACAAAACCGCGTCAGTGATACCAAAAATAATTGAACTAACAAAGACTGAACGAAGTTCGAACATTCTTTAACAAATCATTATCAACATTTAAAAGTGTTTCACATTCCGCTTTTACCCAAATTGTGTAGTTTCAAGTAGAAAATTTTTAATTGTTATAAAGTATTGAAAATTCGAAAATGCGCCGTTGGTAGTAGAATACTCACAGAGCAAATTAATAAACTAATTCCAAAACAGCAGATACATGATTCATGAGTTGACAAAGCCAGAGAGTAGAGTTTATGCAGGAATAACACTCCAAACCTAAGAAAAATAATTTCATGAAACTCAAATAGAAAGCCAAGCGATTTTGACGAGATTGTTTTTGCCACAAGTTTCTACAATTTAACTGCCGTAAATAATCTCTTCAAATGCTCTGAATTTCGATATTTGTTTAGAACTGATAATAATAATTCTTCTTATTTCGATATATAACACTGTGGAACATTTTTGGGATTATTGTCTGGGTGGTGAGAAATTCCAAGTCAGGGTGATGGTACTAGGTAAGTATAGTAAAAATAAAAAAAACGGTTTGGGATATCAATGAAATTCTTTCTTCCTGTGAAAGTACATTCGATGCCATTATTATTTAACTCGATTTCTTATGCCTGGCTAGCACGGGCACCAATCTTCGACGGTTTCAATAAAAAGTCGACATGCTGAAACCAACGGTTTTCAAGCATAAGATTTCGATATTCGATATTTGTACGAAGTTATTCGTACGAAGTTCATCAAGCGCTGGCTTGTTGGCATAGACCAACGTGTAGGCGACCAATTAACTGGCCCATTTCGTGAGATAACATGTTCACCAAACTTGGTTTAATAAATCGATTGTGGCATTCGCTGTGTGGCTTGTGGACCCGTTCTGTTAGAACCACAAGTTGTCCAAGTCCATATCATCCAATTCGGGCCAAAATATTCATAACGCCGCCGGCCCATAAGCTGCACCAAACCGTGATTTGCTCAGGATGCAATGGTGACTTAGGGAATTCGTGGGATTGCTGCTTGACCAATAACATATTTTGCTTATTGACGAATCTATTCAAAAATTAGGCTCATTGCTGAAGATGATGAAAATCCAGATCATTTTCAAGTTGTTGCTCCGCCCAATTCACGAACATACGAATATTTTGGTGGTCGAGCGGCTTCAGTTCTTAAGTCAATTTGATCTTGCAAAGATGTAGACCAAGATCTTTTTGCAAAATTCGCCACAACGACGTCACAGAGATGCCGAATGCTTGACAACGACTTGTGAGAGACTAATTTTATTCCTCAATTGATGCGCTAGCGGCAGCAATATTCTCGACACTAAGGGTGCTTCTTTGTCTCACAAACACTGGAAAGTTTTGTATTTGTGCATTTTGAAAAAACTGACATATAAAAGAAATGCAATTTCTAAGAACACTTTTTACGGTCTTCTTGGGAAAAAATGGTATTTAACTATATTTTTCCTTTCTTAGAGCTTTCCACTTTATATTTCAACATTTAACGATATTTAACTCTTGTATCCGTAGTCCCTAGAAATACTAGAAGAAAACTCTTATACATACAAAATATTTATATTTCGATTTTCTTTTTGACCTTCGCTCGATATTGATCAACAATTCATAGTTGAAGTCGATTACAATAAAAAAGATATTCTACAAATATTGAATTCGACACACCTGTTTGCTTATCGAAGCAGTCCCACAGGCCTACACCCTAAGGCCAACAACAATTGCCCGCCAGCAACCGGCTTTTTGTATTGCTTACTCTCCACGCTACGCTTGTTTTGCATATTAAACTATTTATTTATGTTCTTTTGTATTGGCATTTTTTTTTTTACTTCGCCACTTTTATTATCCAATATCAATGACGTCGATTGCGCCGAACTCAGCTGATTAGGTTGCTGTCGTAAAGCGATCGCAAGTGCCGTTTAGTGCGGTCTAAAGCTTTGGCGCGATCACTTGTACTAATCCAACCGACAATTGCTCTACATCTCTTTACATACATAGGTACTTATGTAGAAATCGGAGCGCGGTACCGTTCCGCCAGCTGCTTGCCATCTCATAGCGTTCGTTGTGCGATCTTTGTTGCCGTGTGTGTTTCATGATATGTACATATTTATGATATGTATCTACGTACTTCGTTCGAGGCGCGTCGTTCAAACGGTTATCGCTCGAGGCGTGAAGTTATTTATCGGAGTCGTGCAGCCAACGGTAACGTAAAATATTACAAATTGCACTCGTTTGTGTGCTTCTTCGTGGCGTAGAGTGTACGGCCGTTAATTGTTTTGTATCTTCCGACTTGTTTTGTTTTATTTTATATCTTCTGTTTGATACATGTGAATGAAAATCGTAATTGTGCGCTATAAAAAACAACGGTATTTGGTGGTTTTGGTTTATTTCCAGAAAGTAGAGTTCGAAGATCACTTAGGCGAATGGGCGAATGATCGTTTTGGTTGATGACGAAAGCGAATGAATATGAAGAAATGTGCAGAAATTGGAAAGGCATGAAAAAATATACATATGTAGGTATATAAAATGTTTGAAAATTCTAATAAATAAAAATATACAACAAAAACATATGGAAATCACCGTTGGTTAAAGAAAAAATATTTACACTCACGAAAAAAGTCGGAAGAAAGAAGTTACTACTCTTGCATTACAAATGTAATAAAAGGTAATGTCATTTTGTTCATCACAAGATACATTATTAGAGTACATACTAAATAGTGCAATATGTTTTTTTCTCAATAGCGATTTTTAGCTTCTTAATTCGAGCATTTATTTACGGTTATATCATTATACATTGTAACAAAAAGTACCCGGCATTTGCAAATAAAACCAAAAAATTATTAATTATTCATAAATATTTTTAATTTGTTGCCTTCAAAGTAATTATCACCAGATGTAATACACCTATGTCAACGAAACTCTTTTCATGAGCACTTTTTCGGATAGCCATCAACTCCTACAACGAATTTTGTCTTACCTCTTCAATTGACTGCGTTCCACGGAGCGGCAATTTGCAGTTTGGGTAACAAGAAAAAATCACACAGAGCCAAATCAGAGCCAATTTTGGCTTTAAATTCGGTCACAATCATGGCTCGATGCGATGGAGCATTTTCGTTGTGTAAAATCCATGAATTGTTCATCCTTAACTCCGGCCGTTTTGAACAGAAGTTTTTATGCAAAAGCCTCAATACGGCCAAATAAAACTCCTTAATGACCGTCTGTCCCATCGAAACAAATTCATGATGTACCAAACCGCGATTATCTATAAAAACAACGAGCATCACCTTGATTTTTGAGCGGCTTTGGCAGGGTTCTTTTTGGCTGTTTACGGTACTTTTTTTGAAAAAAATTCAGCTTTATCGGGACGAGTCGTGCAAAAATGCGTTTCATACCCCAAATATCCTTCAAAATCATTCGAACTGACTCGCGAGAGATGTCGAGATCTTTTGTCATCTCTCTAAAACTTGCCTGATGATTTGACGATTTTCAAGCACTTATCGTACACTTTTTTAATATTTAATAATATCTTCAACGATCTCTTGACCGTCTTTGAAAGCTTTGTACCACTCGTAGGTTTGTGTTTTTGGTAAATCTAAACCACCGTAAGCCTTTTTCAATATTCAAAACGATTTCGCACACGAAATTTGAAGAAATACAAATTTTAGATAAATTCTTTGTTCGATATTTTTATCCATTGTAAACATTGCAACGCACTACTGAGGTGTACGGACTTAAGCAGCTGCTGTAAGCAAACTTGTTTAGAGGAGGTACTCCAGCGTCCCTCTTATGCCTACTTCCTTGCACTGTCTGCATGTATTATCGTTACTTATGGCCTTCCGGCTCGGATGTGATGCCAGTCAGTTATGATCTGTCATTAAACTAACAACAGTTCTGCAGTCTTTTCGAGACCATATGAGTAGGTCCTCAAGCCATTTCATTTCTCGTTGTCTCGCTTGTCATCCTTTCGGAAATTTCATTGAATATCGTTTTTAAAGATTTCCACTGTATACGCAGCCGCTTTCCGACAACGACTACATCTATTGTTTCCCTACATCTAAAGACATTCTTTGACGCAATACGATGTCACATTATTGTCTTAATTGTTGTCTGGCTATTGACCCATATTTTGGTCTTCTCTAAGTTGTTTCCCACACTGTGGTAAGTTATCTCAGCCGCTTTTCTGACCGCAAATACTTCCACCTAAAGAATACTGCATTATTCAGGAAACTTAAAGGGTTGCTTGAGATCCAACTCTGAGCAATAGATTCTGCTTTATACTCCATTACTCATTTTTGATCCCTCTGTATAAATGTTTTGTGTTTAGTGTCTGTGAAACTTTCTCTCCCAAGTAAAGCATGAGAGTATGTGGTCGATTTTTTCCATCAACCCCATATTTATTGAGCTGTGACCGAAGGTTCTAGCAAAGATTTTACTTAACGTCGTCAATTTTGAAGCTGATTTTGTTACACAACATTCCACTGCAATACTGTTTGGTGGTAGCATGAGAAACTAATGCAGCCATTGGAGTGGTTCTTAGCTCTCTCGTTATACAGCTAGCCGCTGTATCTGCTACATCACTTTTCTGTATAAGACATTACTGACAACGGTCCATCACACAAAAAAAAACCGTAAGGAACAGTTGGCTTGACTACCGCTTTGTAACAGCAGTGCATGAAGAGGTGACGGAGCCAACTGTTCCTTACAGTTTTTTTTGTGTGATGGGCCGTTGTCTAATACAGAAAGTGATGTAGCAGATACGGAGCAACGAGGCTAAATTACTCAATGGCTGCGTGTATTTGCAGTGGGTAATGTAACAAAATCAACTTCAAATTGACGACGATTAAATCTTTGCTGCAACTCAATAAACTGGGGTTGATGAAAATCGACCACATACTCTCATGCTGGAGAAGGGTTTCACAGACACTAAACTTACCATTTATACAGAGGGGCAAAAATGTATAACGGAATCTATTTATGCCGGGATTAGTCTCAAGCAATAACCCTTATTACTACGGTATTCCCCAGGTGGAAGTATTTGCGGTCAAAAGCGGCTGAAATAACTTACCACAGTGGAAACAACCCAGAAAGTTTCCAAAATAGGTCAATAGCCAGACAATTAAAGTTAATAATATGACATCATATATTGTCAAAAAACAGGGGAAACAATAGATGTAGTCGTTGTCAGCAACTTATTTTCACAGTGGAAATCTTTAAAAACGATGATAATGCTCCGAAAGGAATGACAAGCCTTGGCGAAAGCAATTCTCGAAGAGAACTGCAAGACTATTGTTGGATTTAATGACAGATCATAACTACTGGCATGCCGGAAAACCATAGCGTATACATGCAGACGAGTGCAAATATGGGACGCTGGGAAACCTCACAAACGTTTGCAACGTAAAAAATCAGTGCATTGCAATGTTTACAAAATATCAGACAAAATTTATCTAAAATTTATTATTTCTCCGATTTCGTAAATCATTTGAGCTTAGCGAATGAACAAGGAATTTACTGAGTGGTACAAAGCTTCAAAAAATAAATATTAAAAAAAGTGTACGATAAGTGCTTGAAAATCGTCAAGAACGTCTCTCATGAGTCAATTCGGAAAATTTTTGGAGAGTTTGGGGTATGCTACATTTTTTTGACCGCAAAACTAATTTTTAAAAAAAAAAGTACCATAAACAAATTTAAAAACCATGGGAATACTCATATAGATAATCGCGGTTTGAATTTGGGCGGACAGACGACTCATTAAGAATTTTATTTGGCCGTATTGGGGCTTTTTTGCATAAAAACTTCTGTTAAAACATTGTGATAATTCATGGATTTTACAACGAAAAATGCTACATCGCATCGAGCCGATTCATGACCAGAGCTAAAGCCAAATTAACTATTTGAAGCTTCTGTGTGATTTTCCTTATTTACCCAAACCGCACAAATTACCGCTCGAGTCCGTGGGAATGATCAATCGGCAAAATTAAAACAAAATTCATTGAAGGAGTTAACTATCAAATTTTTTCATGAAAACCAAATTATTTATAGCTGTAATTTTTATCTAGTGATGAAATTACTTTGAAACAGCAAATTATTTATAATTAATAATTTTTTGGTTTTAATTTGCAAATGCCGGGAATACTTTTTATTTTAATGTATAACCGTAAATAAATATATTAGAAATAAAATCACTATTGAAAAAAACATATTACTATTTAGTATATACTCTAATAATGCTTGTCTTGTGATTAGACAAAATGACATTACCTTTTATTACAGCAATGCAAAAAATTAATAACTTCTTCTTCCGACTTTTTCGTGAGTGTAGCGGTGATTTCATATGTTGTATATTTTATTTATTAAAATTTCAAACATTTTATATACTACAATATGTATATTTTCATGCCTTTCAATTTCTGCACGTTTCTTCATATTCATTCGCTTCGTCAGCATTCACCCATTCACCTAAGTAATCTTCGAACTCTCTGGAAAGCCAAAACCACCAAATACCGCGATTTCTTACAATTACGATTTCATTCTCATGTATCAAACAGAAGATATAAAATAAAACAAAACAAATCGGAAGATACAAAACAATTAACGGCCATTTGTCCCCGCCACGAAGAAGCACACAAACTGTGCAATTTGTAATGATTTTTACGTTACCACTGGCACTGCACGGCTGATAACTAACTTCACGCCTCGAGCGGCTAACTTCCTTTGAACGACGCGCATCAGAGCGAAAGTACTGACCACATATCTAAATATGTACATATCATGAAGGCACACACGGCAACAAAGATCGCACAACAAGCCTTATGGAATGGCAAAGCAGCTGGCGGAGATTATTACCACTTGCTCCGATTTATAAGTACCTATGTATGTATAGAGATGTAGGCTGAATTAATCGGTTGGATTAGTACAAGTGATAAAAGCAAGATTACGCGGCACTTGCGATATCTACGTTTTCAGCAATATTGGATAATAAAAGTGGCAACGAAAATAAAAAATGCCAATTACAAAAGAACATAAATAAATAGTTTAATATGCAAAACAAGCGTAAGCGTATGGAAAATAAACAATACAAAAAACCAGTTTGAAAAAAAAATCAACTTGAAGCATTGGCCTTTAGGCCTGTGGGACTACTTCGATAAACAACAGAGTAATGTCGAATTCAATATTTTGCAGTATGTCGATATGAATTGTTGATCAATATCGGCGAAAGATCAAAAGAAAATCGAGATATAAATATTTTGTATGTATAAAATTTTCTGTAGTAATTTCTGGAACTACAGATACAGGATTAAATATCGTTAAATGTTGAGAATATAAAGTGGAAACTCTAAGAAAGGAAAATATAGTTAATACCATTTTTCCAAAAATGACCGTAAAAATGTTCTTAGAAATTGTATTTCTTTATATGTCAGTTTTTCAAAATACACAAATACAAAACTTTTCCAGTGTTTAATGAGACAAAAACCCTTAGTGTCGAGAATATTACTGCCGCCTAGCATCAATTGAAAAATTAGTCTCACACGTCGTTGTCAAGCGTTGGGCTCTGTTGTTGTCGTTATGGCGGAATTTAAGCGTCTTGGTCTATCTTGCAAGATCATTATTTTACCAATAAAGCCGCGTATATATCGTCGTATGTTGGGCTGATCAATAACTTGAAATGATGCAGATTCTCATCTTCAGCAATAGTGAACACAGTTAGATTCGTCAATAAGCAAAATATACGTTGGTAGCTTAAGTCTGTTACATCCCTCCTGATTTCCAATTGTGATGTAAAATTAGATGATGGACTTGGACTAATGTGGTTCTAATAGAAGCACCACAAAACTAACGAAATGCCACAATCAATTTATTAAAACCAAGAACAATTGAACATGTTATCCTGAAAACAATGATGGCCGTCTTTTGTATGCAGCGGCACGCTTGATGAGCTCGTACGGAGCGAATATCAGAAATCTGCTTGAAAACCGTTGGATTTCAGCATGTAGACAAGCGTACTTAGCCGAAACATAAAAATCGAGTTAAATGTGAAAATCGAATGCTACTTCAGGAAGAAGAATTCATTGATATCCCAAACCGTTTTTTATTTTTTTACTATACTTACCTAGTACCATCACCCCAAACTTGGAATTTCTCACCACCCAATCCCGCAATTATAAATAAGAAAATTATTATTATCAGTTCTAAACAATTCTGAAAGAGACTACGGCAGTATAGTATAGAAACATTGAAATCTCGTCAAAAATCCTTGGCTTTGTTTGAGTTATTTTTCTTGGATGTTATTGCAAACTCTACTTTTCTGTCAACTCATGAATCATATCTGCTGTTTAATTGGGTTTATTAATTTATTCACCAACAGCACATTTTTCAACAAAGTTTTATAACAATTAAAAATTTCTACTTGAAAACTACACAATTTGGTAAAAGTGGAATAATCTGAAACACTTTAAATGTTAATAATGATTTGTTAAAAAAAAATTTCGAACTCGTTCAGTCTTTAGTTCAATTATTTTTGTATCACTGACATAACTAATTGTAATAAATTTACTATTTTTTTTTGGATAGGCCTTTTATATGGTACGTCAATTTTGTGCTATTTCTGATAACCTGTGGTACATAGCCAGCTCGGCTAACGCATTCCAAAACGTCAAAAAATCATACGATAATATCTATAGCTAATAGTATAGTCAAGATCAGTCATACTACATGCGTTTGCTGATACCATTAGATAAAATTTTATGAATAAAACATCATAAAATATTATAGGTTTTGCAACAATCACTTCGCGGCTGATAACGTGCACTATTATGCATTTTTTGGATTATATGCAAAATGTATAAAACGTAATGAAAAGCCATACATAGGTTGGCAGCTATAGTATTTCTTTGTCGAATAAAATCGAGTTGCAAGCCAAAATGCTGAAACCATGCAATTTTGTTACTTTGAAATTATTATATTCAGCACCAATATACTGCTTATAAACACAATTTATACTCTTTGTAGGATAACACTAAAGCATGCACAATAGACTACAGGGTCTTTATCAATCAAAACAAGCAAATACTTCCTGCTACTTTACTGAGCCTAACATACTGTTTTAAACAACAGCTTCAATGAGAATCACTATATATATAGTAAATTTGTATTTTAACACTTGTTTATTTGTTTTAAAGAATTTCTTCAACCGATTAAAGAACGTTTATTTATACTAGCTCTATTTGTCAGGTAGATTATAGCAACACTTGCAACATAATTTTCGATTTATAGCCTCTTGATTGTTTTAATTACAAGAATGTCTGTGTGTATATTTACTCAACAACAATTGCTAAATTGAAAAGTGTAAATTAATGAATGCTCGCTTACTTTGATGATGGAAAATCACTGCCACACTCACACGCACATATGCGTTTTATATAGTAAGTATATATTATTATTGTGTTAATAAAACCAATAGTATTGCATACAGCGGTTCTACTATGGCCCCTTTAGTGCAGACTTCACTCTCTTAGTGTACCGCCTTCCCTCGGATACAAGGCGTGAAATTTTTTACTAAAGGAAGAAACACCGCTAAATGCGTATGCACTACACACAACTTACTTGCAAAGAAAATATGTACATGCCTTATATTTCCAATACAAAACAAAAACTAAACAAAAAAATACAAATTAGAAAAAATGATTTAGCGACATTAATAATAAGTGAAATTGCTATTTACCTTAGCGTTCATTAACTTTCGTTAATTTGCTTATACATGTTGGAAGGTTAGAAGATCCGATTGAACTCTTCGAAAGCTTATCTTAGAGGCAAGAAAAGGAATATGGTGATATGCTGATCACAGTTCTTGCTCATAAGCTCTCTTTCAGAAAAAACTTTCAAATGGCTCGAAATTTGGATTCTGAATTTCTTTGCACACAAGCTCAACTGGTTTTAACATTAACTTCTTCTTGCAGTATATCAACTCTGCGCTCTCTTTTTTATTGCCTATTTAGACTAAGGCTTGAATGTAGATTTTGCTCTCTAGTACTGTCTAATAATGGTAAAGTTCAAAGCTGGTATACCTGATTTTGTTGTATCCGTGATGCTCCCAAATTGTAAAGGCTATTATTTTAATTTTTTATATCGATACACTAAAAATTCACTACAATTCTGGAATTTCAAAATGCAAAAAACTCGCTTCATAAAGGCTTATTAATTTGCTAGTCAATTCCAAAGTCCAATTCCGATACGAATTACGCTCCATCCCCAGTGTTTTCTACTTCCGTCAAATTCGGCTGCAAATTGACAAGTTGTTTACAAGTGATAGAATGTCTATTGCTTGGAGAATGAGACTAGACGAGAGTGAAGATCGATTTTTCAATCTTTTATACACACAACACATTTTCATCTTATTAGCCAACCGAACTGTAGACCGTGCTGCACTTTCTTCATGATTTCTCGAGCGAATGACCTCGTAATGGTACTACAAAAATACAATAAACAGAATTTTCGCAAATTTTTGCATATTCCCCACAGAAAAAAAATAGCAATAATGATCTCTTGGTTAATATCATTATCTGCTCCAACGAAAACGATTATTACAATGTGGAAAATGGCACTCGTCTTGTGGAAACAAATATCGCCGCCAAACGTGCGATAACAGTGTCGCCATTGACTATTTTATTAATCCCTCCCCAATACACCAAAGCGTTGTTTTCACCAGATTAAATACAGCTCTTAGAAGTGGTTTTTATCGCTGATCAAAATGTGAAATCGATCAATGGCATCGCAAAGCATGTGCACTTCTTGCACAAGCTGTATTTACGTAAATAATTCTCTTGACGCCAAATGCATAATCGGCTGCCGAGGTGACACCTAATTCCATTAAATTCCGACACGTTTATTTGTTTCAAAATTAATAAATTTTGTGGTTTTTTTCTATCCATTTCAAGATATGTATATTTAACATTAAACATAGCATATCAAAATATTTTTTTTTTTTTTTTTTACACAAATAAAAAAAATTAAAGTTAAAGCTTAAAATGAGCATAATTTATATCAAAAAAGTTTACGTACACTTATGATTGTTTATATAAATCAAAAGTAATTACAATACTTTTAACGGGTTTTGGCCTACATTTTGTTGCTATTAGTGTCCCTAGACATCGTTGTATGCTCCCCACTCAATTTCTAGAATTATTTCCGGAGTATTATTTCCGGAAATATTTTGACCCACTAAGTCCACGATCATTTTAAGAAAAGATTTAAATTTTAAATTATTGCAAATCGGCTTTCATAGCAGCAAAACCAATTTCAACAGGATACCTACATATCTTGTGATGAAAATAGAAATCGTGGAAAACCGTATTCCGAAAACATCGAATTTCGTAAAAATAAGGCCAAAAAGCTGGATCGTGGACTTAGTGGGTCAAAATATCCCGAAATAATTCTAGAAATTGAGTGAGAACTACAACGATGTCTAGGGACAGTAATAGCAACAAAATGTAGGCCAAACCCGTTAAAAAAGTATTGTAATTGCACGATTTATATAAACAATTAAGTGTACGTATACTTTTTTGATATAAATTATGCTCGACTTTTAACTAATTTTTTATTTGTGTAAAAAAAAAAATATTTTGATATGCTATGTTTAAAATGTTAAATATACATATCTTGAAATGAATAGAAAAAAACCACAAAATTATTAATTTGAAACAAATAAACGTGTCCGGGGTACTAATGGAATTAAGGTGTATGTAAATATTGGTCCACTGCTTTCATAATATTTGAAAGTTTGAAATATATTGTTTTTTATTTTGAAATTATTGGCGTTTAAATAGGATCCCTAACTGCCTAGTATAATAAAGCCTATAAACTGAGAAATTATCAACGGCGAATTTTTTTCAAAATCCATCTGAAAACTTCAGAACTATTTAATTCAAATAAAAAAAAACGATCAAATTTTCATTTATAACATTAGTGTAGATTTTGAAAAAGACAATTCAAGATTATATGAGTCATGTTTGACTAACACCTTGAGTAATTCCTAAATTTTATCAAGCAAGTTAAGTGTCATTTTCTTTGATTTAAAAATATAAAGAAAATATGACTAAAACTAGTGAAGCGCACTACTCACGACTTTTCTGCTGTATTTTTTTAAATTCTAGCATCAGCGAAAGCAATTAACTATACATAATGACGGAGCCGGATATATTTTCATTTCCAGATATCTATCGAAAATATCCTTAAATTTGGTCAAGTTGTGCTTGTCTCCCTCTTTCACTGCCCGATTCCATGAGTTCAATCTGTCAATTAGATTACTGGCGTAACTTTTATTATAAGTAGTTAATGTAAATATCTCCGGTGTTTTTGGCACCACAATAGATTGAATTCAAGCACTGTCTCCTTCCTGTAAATTACTAATAGTTTTGTTTGCAATTCATTACTGTTTTATATTATCCAAAATTTTTATTTGCAATCAGCATTATAATACAATACTTATTTCAATATTTTCCCAATATTTCCCAATGCAATAAAGAGCAAAAATTTTGGCAATAAAACAAACAAACATGGCAACATAAAAACAAAAGTACATAAAATAGCAAGCTTCCAATAACGGCGCAGTAGGCGCAATTGTATTTGGTACAGTCGAAAAAACACTTCTGCTTCCATTTTAGAAGCAGCTTCTAATACCTTTTATCATTACATTCTTCAGTACTTTGCTACACTTTGTGTAGCGCAATACAATGCAATATACATAATTATACAATGATCAGCAGTGTATACAAATATATTAGTAGTCGATATTTATAATGCTTATGTATGGTATATATTAGTCTGAGCATATTTGTATAAATAAAAAGTTGTGGGTAATAGAGATCTTTTATTATATTTTTAATACAACTGCACTTTATATGGCGCTTATGAATATCATAGATATGAATCTTTTGATTCTATTCTTTATTATGGATATTATTTTCCTATTTTAAGATAATTTCAATTGGCAAATGTATGTTTCTAGGCCACTTCATAGATATATTTGCCACATATATACATATATATATTCTCAGTGGCGCTGAGGGGGGGGCCGCCCCAGGCGAGCGCAAGCTGGGGGCAACAAAACTTTTTGATTTTTTTTAATGTTCAGAAAATTTACTTCAAAAATTTTTTACAAAATTTTTTGAAAATAAGGCAGTGTTCAAGATAATACAGACGATGATTTTGTTCGCTCCGTAAAACGCAAAAGCAAAGTCAAAAACAAAAAATAAACAAATAGTGCACGCAAAGTTATTATAATTAAGCATAAACAAAACAAAACAAAAATAATCAAATAATTAAAAATGAGTGCTTCAGGCAATCTCGCAACAAAGCCGTAGGCATTCTTTAAGGAATTAGCTTGTCAGAATTGTTCTTGTAACTCCTGTACAAAAACAAATTAACGGCGATGCATCATCGCAACGATAGCTGAAAACAAGTAAGCTGAGGAAAACAAAATGCAGGTTAAGTAAAGGCCGTCACCGAACAGGTATTGATCGCTATATTGCGTAAAAAAACTAAGTCCCGAGTTAAATCAGCGGTCAACATTTCAACCAGGCACGCCAAATAATAAAAAGCCAAGAAATCCTAAATGACAACAACACAACATGCCTAAACAATGGTTCAGACATTTGATACGAAAGGAATACCACCACCTACAATTTATTTTTGTGAAACGCTAACAATAATGCTCTCGTTGCTGAATTAAATAAAATTGTAGGTACTAATAATTTCCATATAATTCACCTTTGAAAAAAGGCAACAAAATTCAGTCCTACACTGAAAAAAGTTTTATGGGTATAGTTAAATTTTTGTCAATTAAAACAAGAATTATTATCAACTGAAGAGCTTAGTTGTTGTAATCAAGTGCAGTCCGCCAGCAGAACTCTAGTGAAGTCAAAAAAGAAACATTGGAAGAATGTGGTTTTGAAATTAAAAACAGTTGCAAATATATTTAATAAATTTAGCCAATGCAAATTAATTTGAATTCGAATCAACAAAAAAAAATGAGACCCATCCAATATATATAATTTGAAATATTTGCTGCATCGAGTAGCAATGGAAGAACCACATAAAATGGTCAATTTTTTAATGTACCCCAACTGCCAAGGATATGGGCATACTAAATCATACTTTTCTACGCAGTGTGTTTGTGGTATGTGGTAACTTATCCCACTCCAAAACCGCTAAGAAAGAATAATTAAATAAAAAATGCAGCAATTGCGGAGAAATCACACTGCTTCTCCACGTAAGCCTTCATCAGGTGAATCCAAGAAAAGTTATTTTTGGGGGGTCTAAAATTTTTATTTTTATTTCCGGCACTTTGGGTCTAAAAAAAATGTAAATGTTTCATTTGTTAAAAAATTTATACGCAGTTGGTAGCCATTTTTCACAAACTTATCCCCTTCTATATTCTGAGGGGTTTTTTTGTTACGGCTACTAAGCGGTCACCGCAAAATTGAAGTAAAAATTTATTGTTTTGGGAAGTCGCTGTATATATTGAAAGGGTTTTGGGGCCCAAAAACCGCCCTGGGGTACCCACCCCTTATCTGTCTTCTGATATGAACCCCCCCATTTTTCCCAAAAATTTTTCTTTTTTTAAAGAAATTTTTATAAAATTTCAAAAGGTAAATTTTTTAATTTTATAAAGGGCCTTTCTGCCAATTTACAAACGCCTGAGACTCGGGAAAAGGGGAACAGTACTTCTGTGCTCAAAGTTTTCCTTATTTCGTTGAAATTCTATTTACTTGTCTATGGCATTTTTTTAAAAACCCCAATTGGGCTTTTTTTAATTATTTTCGGGGGAAAAGGAGCTCTTTGATAGAAATTTTTTCAAATATTTTGAAAACAGGTAAAGATTTTTTGGTCTGTAGAAGAGGCTGTGTTGGGTCTTTCCAGGTTTTCTATAAAGAAATCTGCGCTTTTTCCAAAAATTGGATAGTTCCGAAAAGAATTGCATTAAAAGAAAAGAAATTTTGGTAACTAAATTACATTTTTGGGAATTTTCTTCCCTTACTTTTTTGGTTAAGTTTTTTTATATTTATAATTAAAATGAAGCCCTAAAGCCCAAAGCGACTCTTTGGTATTGGGAAGGGTTGGGAAATTTAAAGTTGTTCTTTGGAAAATTGGGGTTGAAATCCTTTTCTAGGTGAAAAGCTTTTCCTTTTCCTTCCAAGTCCCAATTCCACAAGTTTGGGGCAGTTGGTTTGGTTTAAAAGTTTTTTGGGTTTCCAAAAAAATTTTGCTTTTTTAAATTTGGGACACATTTTTTTATAAAATTTTTCGTGTTTTCTTCTCGTTTAAGCGTTTTTTTTTAATTTCGTAAGCAGTTTCATTGAACAAAATTGAAGGGAGCGTTTTTCGTTCCCGCCGCCGTTTTTTATTTTAAGTTTTTAAATTTTAAATTTTAAAAATTTTTTAAAAAACCAACGGTTTTTTGTTTTTTTGGTGTTCCAAAATCTTGGAAAAAATAATTCTAATTTTTTTAATTTTTTCTTTTTATTTTTAAAAAATTGGGTTTAAATTTTTTTTTATAAACCCAATTTTTTATAGAAGTTAAAAATTTGGAAATTAAAAAATGGGTGTTTTAAACTTTATTAGTACGGAGAATGATCAGAGATAATCGTACATGTTCAGCTGAAAGGATTATCTATATTTTTTATACAGCAAAATCAATTTAACTGGTATTTTTTATCATTTAAATATGTGGGTTCCCAGGAGATTTTAAACCCAGTTTTTTGTTTTTTTATAAAGTTTAAAACCGTCGTCCTTTCGGATTAATAAGAGGCCCCCCCGTAGGGGTTGTTTTGCGTTGTAATTCCACCTGCAAAAATTTTTACCAGTGTTCCAAAAAGTCTTTAAACCGATTTCGTTTTTAAAACGAGGGGAATAATCCCAAGGGTTTTGTCAAACCCCCCGATTTTTAGGATATTGTTGTAGTTTTAACGTGGGGATGGACAGGGAAAGTGGTTTAAACGATTTCTAACCCCCCCAAGGGGCCCCGGTGAAATGAAATTGGGAAGTTTTTTTTGAAATTTTTAAAAGCATTAATTTATTTTTCAGACAGAAATCTATAATCTCTAATTTTTTTGGGTTAACCCCTTAGCATTCCATATAAGATATTTAGAAGCTCTTTTTTTACTTAAAAAATTTTTGCACATTTGATTTTGGATTTTTTAACCCGGGACATGTTTTGCTGGGAATAAATTGTGTCATCACTGGTAAGATTTATAATCATAGTTTAATACCCCATTTGGAGGATTTTGCGGCGTTGCATTTGACAGTGTTGCCTTTTCACCACATTTGCATAGCTTCCTTGC
>NC_065921.1:68901303-68939506 GCF_024586455.1 Bactrocera neohumeralis | reverse complement strand
AAGTCATGTGTCGCTTGGGCTAAAATTTAAAAATGAACCCTTTTTTGGTCCCCCCAAAAATTAAAGGGGCCCGATCAGAGAATTTTCCCCATTTGCGTGAATTTTTAAAAATGGCTCTATTTGTTTTTATTCTCTTTTCCCAAATTTTCTTTTCAATTTTCCCTGTTAAAAGAAATTTTTTCGTTTTTAAAATTCAAACTGGGTTTTTTCCCAAACAAAGTCTTAATTCCCTTATTAAATAAAAAAAATAAAATTGTTTTTCGTCCTTTTTGAAAAAGTTTTTGTAATTTTTTGGTTCGGAAAATCCTTTAAAACCCCTAAAATTATCAGTTGTTAATTTGATTTTGTTTTTTTTGTTTATATGATCTTTTGTTTGATTGGTTGGCTCCAAGATCGACCGGAAAATTTAGGAAAGGCAAACGTTTTTTGGTGATTAAAAAAAATGTTCTTTAAGGGAGTTTTTTATGTTTGGTCGGGAACTGCACCAAAATCGACATACCATATGTACAATTAATCATCTGGAATATTTATTTAAATTTTTTTGTAATTTTAAAAAGGGGTTTTTTAGAACGTACAGTGGTGAAAGCTACAACTTTCAATTTTTGGGAAAAAGGGTGTTTTTCCCCCTTTATCCCCCCTACCTACAAGTTTCATGAGATGCGAACAAAAGTGAATTTTTAAAAAAATATCTTCGATAATTTAAAAAAAATAAAAATTTTGGGAAATAAAAAGCAAATCCTGAAGTTTTCCAAAATATCTTGGCCCTTTTTTTTAAATTTGAGGAATTTTGCCGATTGGAGTTTTTTAAATATGTTTTTGAAAATTTGGAGAAATAAAAGTATTTGTTACATTTGTATAGGGTAACTGTAGAGGTGACACGTCATGGAGCAAAGCTAAGAAAAGTGCATCTTTAAGTTTCTATCACTATTTTTAACAGATATAAGACAAATTCAAAGAAATTTGAAGAGTATTCGAGTAAAAACTAATGATATTTTCTAATTGTTATTTCAGATTATTACAATGTGATGTACAACTCTTTTCTTTTATTTTTTTTTATTTCAATATCTATTTATTTATTGTGAATCTGCTTTGTTTAAAAGCCAAACAATAAATTATAAAAATCTTAAAATCTATTTAAAAACTGAACACGCTCAAACATGGTGATTGAGCTGTTTCAAATGATACATTTATACGTAGTATGAGGCATATCTCTTCTTTTGAGCGTGTTTTTGTTTAGATATATATTTAATTCTGCTGTCTTCCTACTTCTTTCCTTACCATGAAATACCAAAGGTCTTTATGGATATTTTCATTGCGCATGTACCATGGCGAACACGTGATTGATCTATGTAAGCATTTTGATTGGAACCTTTGTATATGTCATATTGATTGCTGGAGTCTTTTGGTTGAATTCCATACATCCAAATCAGCTTTATGACCTTTTGCTTCATATCTTTGTTGTCTAGGCTAAGTTTTGGAGTTTTTATTTAAAAGCCAATTTAACTTATCTTTATGAAAGTTGTTTTACTAGATATATGTTTTTTCTCCACCATGTAAGTCTTCTATCCTAGTGAATACGGAATAAATTCTTCTTCGTTCGCTTGTGGTACTAAAATATTGTTTATTTTTACTGCCAGCACTTATCTTCTTTGGTCTTAGCGAAGAAATGTAATGCGCGCACTTCTGTTCAGATTTTCACGTTTATCGCCAGTTCGCTAGCCACTCTTCGACGGAAACTTAATGCTTCATGCTAATATTCGTGATGCTATTATGTACGGCTCCACTATGTGAAACGTAATCATCCGCAAAGTTGAAGTTAATATATTATTAGCTGTTGGAAGATCTACTGTTACATGTGATGTAGATGTTAGACCTAAAACACTGCCTAGGGTACACCAATACCTCTGTCTTTCATCAGATATGAAATCTCACTTTTACCATAATTTTCTATTTTTAAATAAGACTCCAATGTTTTATACAATTCTGAAGGTATAATGTTTCAATCTTATATAAAAGGCCCTCATGCCACCAGCCTTAAACACTGAGCCACGTCTAGAGAAATATAGCTGAACAGTACTCTCTGGCCAACCAAATGCTTTCCTTATCTCAATTCAATAAATTCCTATTTACTTGCTCTATCGTGCTACATAAACTTTTCTGAAACCAAATTAGTGCGTTGGTATTCTATTATTTTTCATGGGGAAGGAGACATCTTTGATAGCAACACTTTTCAAATATTTTGAAAAGACAAAGATGTGAGAACCCCAGTTGGGTCGTAGCAGAAGACAGCTTATTAGAGTCTTTCAGGTGCATATATCAAAGATAATCTACATTTTCCATTAATTAGGATAGTGTCTGAGATTAGTGCATTGAAAGATAAAGAAGGCACTTCTACGGCAATATTTGTTAACTCGATTAGCATTTTAGGGACAGCTTTTTTGGGTTAAGTTCTTTATTATTCTATTAACTTCAGAAGTAGAAGTCTAATAGACACATGCGACTCGTTGCAGGTATTGAGCAGGTTGGCAACTCTCAAAGTTGTTCAGGTTTGAAATACCTTTCCTAGGTGATTTACCATGTTTACCTTATCCTCAGTACTACGTGTAATTACCATTCAACTGTCTTAAAGGCATGTTGGAAACTACTGGTGGAAAGACTTTGGGCTTTCCAAAGGAGTTTTGTTTGGAAACAATTTCTTTATATAATTTTTCGGTGTTGTGTCTCTCCTTCGTTTAAGCGCTTTTTTTAACTTTCGTACAACAGATTTCAGTTGAAGCAGATTTGAAGTGGAGCGATTTAACTGCCATCTTTTCTCATTTACAAGTTTCTCTATTTCATTATTGGTGATCTTTCTAAAACCAACTGGTTTATTGTTCTTTGCAAGCAATACAGCTTCATTAGTTATTAGGTCATTAATTTCTCTTATATTTTCATCAATGTCTCTTTCTGTATTTATTTTGCAATCAATATTGATATGGCTGTTGTAATCTCCACCTGCTAGAAATCTTTGACCTAGTGTTCCAAAAAAGTCTTTAAATTCGATTTCTGTAATTTTAAAACGAGGTGGACAGTATATAGCCGTAAGGTTTAGGTCACAACACCGATTTTTTAGTGATATTGTTGTAGCTTGTAACTGTGGTGTAGCATGAGATTCTAGAGCATAGTGGCTTAAACGATTTCCAATCAACACTGCCGTGCCACCATGCGCTTTACCATCCGGATGATTTGTAACATATAGTCCAAATCCCGGTATATCGAAATTATTTTTATTTGTTAGATGAGTTTCTGAAATAAGCATTACATCTACTATATTCTTTTCAGACATAAATCTGATAATCTCTAATTTATGTTGGTTAACACCGTTAGCATTCCATATACAGATATTTGGTAAGCTCATTTTTTTACTTAATAAATTTTGCAGCATTTGATTTTGTGATTTTATTAAATCTTGGATCATGTTTTGCATAGTAGACATAAATTGTGTCATACACTGTGTAAGATTTGTAATCATAGTTTCTATACCTCCATTTGGAGGATTTTGCGGCAGTTGCATTTGCACAGTGTTGCCTTTCACCACATTTGCATAGCTTCCTTGCATATTATTATTGTTAGAAGTAATAGGATTTGAACTTTCTTCTGAGGTTGCTATAATTACATTACGGGGTGTTTGTAACATTTGGTTACGACGTGCTTGAATGCCCTGTGACAACTTCGATTTCAAATCTTTATATACAGGGCACCCTACGTAGTTAGCAGTGTGATTTCGTCCGCAATTGCTGCATTTTTTATTTAATTCTTCTTTCTTAAGGGTGCATTTGGAAGTGGGATGTAGATCACCACATACCACACAAACACTGCGTAGAGTGCAGTATGATTTAGTATGCCCATATTCTTGGCAGTTAGTACATTGTACCGGACTATTTCTTTTATGTGGTTCTTCCACAGTTACTCTACGGTGCAGCAAATATTTCAGATTATATAGAGGATGGGTCTCATTTTTTTAAGTTGATTCGAATTCGGCAACAATTCAATTTTAAGCATTGGCTGTGGTACTTTTTTTCTATTAAATATATTTACAACTGTTTTAATTTCAAAACCACATTCTTCCAATGCTTCTTTGACTTCACTAGAGTCTACGGCGGACTATATACCCTTGATTACAATAACTAGGCCCTTAGAGCTCTTCAGTTGATACGAATAATAATTCTTGTTTTTAATTGACAAAAATTTAACTATGTCCATAAAACTTTTTTCAGTGTAGGACTGAATTTTTGTTTCATCTATATTGCCTTTTTTCAAAGGCGCTATATGGAAATTGTTAGTACCTACAATTTTACTTAATTCAGCAACGAGAGCATTACTGTTACGCTCACGCAAATAAATTGGGGGTGGTTTGGCATTCACGACCGTGGTGGTACCCTTCGCATCGTCGTCTGAACCATTGCTTAGTATGGCAAATCTGTTGCCATTTAGGATTTCTGGCTTTTTACCATTTGGCGTGCCTGGTTGAAATTTTTTAGTATTGACCGCTGATTTAACTGGACTTAGTTTCCTTTTTACGTTAATATAGCGATCAATACCTGTCTGAACAGACGGCCCTTTTTTACTTGGTACATTCTCACCTTGCATTTTGTTTTCCTTCACTGTCCGTGTGCTTGATGGTACTTGCATACTGGTTGCTGTCAGCGCCCACAAAATGGCGGAAACCGAAAACCTTGTTGCCCGTTTGCTGTTCTCTGCTGACTGCGCTTGCTTACTTGCTCTTTCAGCTTATCGCTGCGATGATGCGTCAACGCCGTTAAATTTGTTTTTGCCAGGAGTTGCTGTTGTTGGCTCGACAAAGCTAAAGTAGGCACTTAAAGAATGCCTACGGCCTTGTTGGTGAGGCTGAGTAGCACTCATTTTTAATTGTTTGATTGTTTGATTATTTTTCTTTTTTGTTTTTACTTTTTGTTTCGTGCACAATTTGTTTATGTTTAATTATAATAACTTGTGTGCACTATTTGTTTATTTTTTGTTTTTTTTTATTTTGCTTGTTTTTTTAATTTTTGCGTTTTAATCACAGAATTCATCGGAATTTTGTTTTTTGCATAGAGTTGCGTTAAAAAACACGTCCTACACCTTGAACACTCATTTTATCTTTATCTTTTATAATAAATTTTGTAAAAAAAATTTGTTTATTTTTTGTTTTTTATTTTTTGTTTTAATTTTTGCTGAATATTAAAAATTAAAACAAAAATCGTTTTCCTTTTATAATAAATTAAAATTTGTTGAAGTAATTTTCTGAATATTAAAAACAGCGAAAATCATTTATTGCCCTCTTCGCCCCCTTGGCCTAGAACATTATATGTGGCAAATATATCACTGAAATTATAAGATACACCAGTTATCTTAAAATAGGAAAGTAATATCCATAATAAAGAATATCAGAATCAAAAGGCTTCATATCTATGATATACTACATACATATATATGAAACAAGAAGCGTGGAGCTGATAGTGGTATCTATGTTGTATTGTAATATAATAAAAGTATCTCTATTGCCCACAACTTTTTATTTATACAAATATACCAGACTAAATATATACCATACATAAGCACATAAATATCGACCATTTCATTAATATATTTGTATAAGTACATCAGCTGATCATTGAATGGACCATGGTCATTGCGACCAACCAAGAGCAAACGAGCGACTGAGTGAAGTGTGCGCCACACAAAAGGCAGCTCTAAACTACTTTTAAATAGAGCAAAGCAGCGCTGACTGCGCTGCACCAAATACAATTGCGCCCACTGCGCTACTCAGCGTTATTGTGCTACTGGAAGCTTGCTATTATTTGTTTTGTGTACTTTTGTTTTTATGTTGCCATGTTTGTTTGTTTTTATTGTTGAATTTTTTGTTTTTTATTGCATTTTACCTTTAGTCTCGATTTTGCTGCTGTAAATTTGTGATGAACAAGTAAGGAAAAACTAAGTTCGGGTGTCACCGAACATTTTATACTCTCGCATGATAAAGTGATAATCTGAAATTATCCGTTATTTACATATTTTCAAATACCAATTGAATGACAAACAAAAACTATATATTATGGTGAAACAGATGGAGATTCAAAAAATATAGTTGGAACAAATTTCACCTATCCATGGTGATGAAAGGATTTAAGAAAATATTAATCTCACTTATAATAAAATTGAAATCAGTGAAGTAATTTCTGACAAGTGATTTTGGTCCATATGGAATCGAGGCCAGTCAAAGAGGTGTAGAGATAACACTACCTTCATCATCTTGCTGGATATTATTTCTGACGTTTTCTAGCAATGAAAACATATTAGAGCTTTCACCATTATATTACCCGATTTCTTTCATTTTTGACGCTAAGTATTTACCGACTCAAGAGGCGTGAGTTGGCATAGCTATTTAATCAAAGAAGAAATGATAAAGACTTTTTCGCAAAAAATGCGTCAAATATGCCTCCCTAAACGATCAGCTGTTTGGATTCAGAAATATCTTTATTGTCTTAATAAAGCGGTTCCCGTTACTTGTCTGCGTTAATGGAATGCCGAATTACACATGGTGTCAAACTTAAACTCTTATGGAGCAAGAAAATAAATGTACCGGTTAAAACTGTAGACTATTCATAACTATACTCAAGTTAAAAATCACGGACGAATATATTCTTGACGGACGGACAAAAACATCGCGAGAGAATTTATATCTAAATGTTATGGTATAAAGTATTTCACTCTTAGTTTTAGGACTTAAAACACAACAAACGTTTAAATTGAACAAAACTATAATAATTGAAAGAACTTTGTTGCGCATTTATTTATTGATGAATATCGTGATGGTGCGGCTGACACTCTCAGATGGTTCCATTGGGACACTTTATTGAAGGGGAAATGCTTGCCACATCAAAGATATTTTCGCATAGATGTTATCACCAATCAAGAAAAAACGGTGTAATAAAACCATTTGATGTTTTCGACCGATAAAAACGTGAAACTCAAGGTGTTAAGTCAAACGCAGTGTTCCTCAATAATAACTCTTTCGACGTTATAGTCTTTTCAGTCATCTACTAATGTTATAAATCACAAGTTTTTTGTTTGAGGCATCAAATAGGCTCGATTATCATAACGCGACAAATCCTTTTCCGTTGACCTTCACGTTTGCACTGGCTTTATTATTTTTTACAAATAAGTTAAAGGGATCCTACTTATAAAACGCCAATAAAGTAACCAAAATGTAAAACGTTGTTTTTTCTAAGTGAAATGGGATTTCTGAATCTTTTTAGTTGTTCTAATTGTCAAATGAAGCAATTTTGCTTATATCATACCCATGGAACCAAAAATTGTGTCAAGCTAAAAATGTTATTTTGTTCGGATCTTTTTTGAACTTTTCATCAGCCCATAGAGCTTGAGGGATGGCTTTTGAATTTTCAACTTTGTGACAAAATTCTAAGATCTCGAAAGTAAAATGTTCCAAGCGCGTCCCATACGTCAGTCCGAGTAATCCCGGCAACGTCGCCGAATTCGACTTTCACCATCATCCCATTGATCAACTGCTGCAGTTGATGGATAATTTCTTCAATGTTGGGTCCAAGATGAGTTTATTTCGGCGAATAGTACGCTCAGTAGCCGGGCTTATGTTTACCATAAGTTGAGCGAAGTCGATTCGGAACATTGTCGTTCGAACATGGACTGCCATATGTAACGATTTGGCGCATTTGCGTCAAGATTTTCAATGATGAAATGTCGAACAATACTGAGCAAACCAACATCACAGCCCACACGGACCTTCCCAAGCGAACAGTCGAGCAGACACATTTCGAAAATAAAGTCCACTTTGGCTCATTATGGGTCCAATAAATTTCTTTATTTAAAATAAAAAAAATGCTCTTTGAAAATGTTTTATCTGTGGACCGGTGGAATCATCGAATAATTATTCCATATGTAAAATTATTCAATATATTTATATAGTTTCAATGGTCGATTCGTTCCATGTAATGACATCACGAAATCTAATATTTTTAATAAAAAGTCGCCGCTTCCACCAGCGGAAAATCGCTCTTCGTTGACTGCAACATAACGAAGTATTGGGCCGGTCGATTGGCCGCAGAGAAGTAGAGTAATTTTCATGAATATAAAGTCTATGCAGAAAATTCCGTTTAGATTGAGGCATCCAAAATATCACGAGTGTCATTGAGTATAAATAATATTGAGGTTCGGTTCAATAGCACAACCTGGCTATCGCCTAAGGAGGTGAGGTCTTCGTCAAAGTGGGATGAAAATGAAAAATCGGTTCCCCCCACAACTGTTATCTAATATAGAGTCCTCATTCTCCAAAAAGAAGTAAATAAAAATATGAATTCTAACATTAATTTGCAGCCGAATTTGAACAGAAGTAGAAAACACTGTGATGGAGCGTAATTCAGTATCGGTTGCAATTGGAATTGGACTTTTGGAATTGACTAGCAAATTAATAAGCCTTTATATGAAGCGAAGTTTCGTTTGCATTTTGAAATTCCAGAATCGTAGTGATCCCTTAGTAAAATTAATGATTAACTTCTAACTATAAAAAAAAATTAAAATAATGTTTTACAATTTGGGGATATTCCATATCCAACGTATTCACAACGTAAAATCAGGTATATCAGCTTTGAACTTAACATTATTAGACAGTACTAGAGAGTTAAACAAAAATCTACATTCAAGCCTTAGTCTATTAAATAGGCAATAAAAATGAGCGTGCAGAGCTTGACAAATCGCAAGAAGAAGTTAATGTTTAAAAAACAGCTGGGCTTGCGTAATCAAAAATAGAATTTAAGTTCAGAATCATTTGAAGTTTTCTGAAAGAATAAATCCAGAATTATGAACAAATCTTTTTGACCCATAAATCAACATATCACCATATCTCACACTTTCTCGCCGCTCTGATAAGCTTCGAAGAATTCAATCACTGGATCTCAAACTACTACTATTAATTTTCCAAACATGGCAGCAAAAAAATTAACGAAAAAGCACGAACGCTAAAGTAACAAATATTTACCACTTATTACACAAATGTTAAATAATTTTCTTATTTTGTATTTTTTTTTTGTTTTGTTTTGTATTGCAAATATATGTACGTATTTCCTTTGCAAGTAAGTTAAAACTTTGTAAGCAAACGCATTTAACGGGCTCTTTATAATTTCAGTAAAATTTCACGCCTTACTATCAACTGAGGGGAAGAGCGGCACACTAAGAGGAGTGGAGTTCGCACTAAGCAAATTCATAGTAGAATCGTTGTATGCAAATAGCAAAGTACTATTAGTTTATCAACACACACACACATACTTGGATTTACGTTATGTATATATTTCTATGTAAAACGCATATGTGTGTGTGAGTGTGGCAGTGATTTCATCATCAAAGTAAGCGAGCATTCATCAATTTACACTTTCAATTTACAAATTGTTGTTGAGTAAATATACACACAGACACATCTTTGTAATTAAAAATAATCAAGAGTGGCGTTACAAATCGAAAAATATGCCGCTAGATGAAAGCAATGAAAAAATGCTGCCATAAATTTGCTCGACAAAAAGAAGCTAGTATAAATAAACGCTCTTAACGGTTGAAGAAATTCCCAAAATAAATAAACAAGTGTTAAAATAATTCGAATTTACTATATGTATACGGATGTATCTTAGTGACTCATTCGGAATGGGCTGTTGTAATAAACATTATGTTAGGCCTCTAATGAGTGCAGCAGGAAGCAAATTCAGCTCGTTTACGGCATTTGCTTGCTTTGATTGATAAATAAAGACCTCAGGTCTATTGTGCATGCTTTAGTGTTACAAACTTCTTACAAAAGAGTATAAATTGTGTTTATAAAAGCAGAGCAATTGGTACTGAATATAATAATTTTCAAAGTAATTGTAATTGTATGCCACTAAGAATGGTCTGTTTCAGCATTTTTGGCTCTGCAACTCGATTTTATTCGACAAAAAGAGGTCACTATAGCTGCCAACCTATGTATGGCTTTTCCACATACCGTTTTATATCTGTTTTGCATATATCCAAAATGCATAAATTAGTGCAACGTTATCAGCCGCGAAGTGATTGTTGCAAAAACTCTATAATATTTTATGATGTTTTATTCATGTTTTGAACCTATGACCCACCGAAAGTCATTTAAAGTCTGCACCTGATTCGAATAAGCTAACAAACGAACAAAATATGACCACTTCTTGACTATACTGATTACTAAGGAGTTTTTTAAATGCCAATGATTTTTGACGTTTTGAAGGGTGATATCAAAATGTGTTGCGTTAGCCGAGTTTCGAACCGCTATGTACCACAGGTTAGTCAAAAACAGCACCAAAATTGACGTACCATATAAAAGGCCTATCCAAAAGTACAGTGAATTTTCTAGTAAATTTATTACAATTAGTTATGACAAAAACCGCGTCAGTGATACCAAAAATAATTGAACTAACAAAGACTGAACGAAGTTCGAACATTCTTTAACAAATCATTATTAACATTTAAAAGTGTTTCAGACATTCCACTTTTACCCAAATTGTGTAGTTTCAAGTAGAAAATTTTTAATTGTTATAAAGTATTGAAAATTCGAAAATGCGCCGTTGGTAGTAGAATACTCACAGAGCAAATTAATAAACTAATTCCAAAACAGCAGATACATGATTCATGAGTTGACAAAGCCAGAGAGTAGAGTTTATGCAGGAATAACACTCCAAACCTAAGAAAAATAATTTCATGAAACTCAAATAGAAAGCCAAGCGATTTTGACGAGATTGTTTTTGCCACAAGTTTCTACAATTTAATTGCCGTAAATAATCTCTTAAAATGCTCTGAATTTCGATATTTGTTTAGAACTGATAATAATAATTCTTCTTATTTCGATATATAACACTGTGGAACATTTTTGGGATTATTGTCTGGGTGGTGAGAAATTCCAAGTCAGGGTGATGGTACTAGGTAAGTATAGTAAAAATAAAAAAAACGGTTTGGGATATCAATGAATTTCTTTCTTCCTGTGAAAGTACATTCGATGCCATTATTATTTAACTCGATTTCTTATGCCTGGCTAGCACGGGCACGCTTGCAAAAGTCCACATGCTGAAACCAACGGTTTTCAAGCATAAGATTTCGATATTCGTTATTCGTACGAAGTTCATCAAGCGTCGCTGCATGAAATCGCACGACAAAGACGGCCAATTGACTGAGCCGTTTCGTGAGATAACATGTTCACCAAACTTGGTTTTAATAAATCGATTGTGGCATTCGCTGTGTGGCTTGTGGTGCCTCTATTAGAACCACATATTGTCCAAGTCCATATCATCCAATTCGGGCCAAAATATTCATAACGCCGCCGGCCCATAAGCTGCACCAAACCGTGATTTGCTCAGGATGCAATGGTGACTTAGGGAATTCGTGTGGATTGCTGCTTGACCAATAACGTATATTTTGCTTATTGACGAATCTATTCAAAAATTAGGCTCATTGCTGAAGATGATGAAAATCCAGATCATTTTCAAGTTGTTGATCAGCCCAATTCACGAACATACGACGATTCTAGTGGTCACGCGGCTTTAGTTATTGCGTCAATTTGATCTTGCAAAGATGTAGACCAAGATCTTTTTGCAAAATTCGCCACAACGACGTCACAGAGAAGCCCAACGCTTGACAACGACGTGTGAGAGACTAATTTTATTCCTCAATTGATGCGCTAGCGGCAGCAATATTCTCGACACTACGGATGCTTCTTTGTCTCACAAACACTGGAAAGTTTTGTATTTGTGCATTTTGAAAAAACTGACATATAAAAGAAATGCAATTTCTAAGAACACTTTTTACGGTCTTCTTGGGAAAAATGGTATTTAACTATATTTTTCCTTTCTTAGAGCTTTCCACTTTATATTTCAACATTTAACGATATTTAACTCTTGTATCCGTAGTCCCTAGAAATACTACAAGAAAACTCTTATACATACAAAATATTTATATTTCGATTTTCTTTTTGACCTTCGCTCGATATTGATCAACAATTCATAGTTGAAGTCGATTACAATAAAAAAGATATTCTACAAATATTGAATTCGACACACCTGTTTGCTTATCGAAGCAGTCCCACAGGCCTACACCCTAAGGCCAACAACAATTGCCCGCCAGCAACCGGCTTTTTGTATTGCTTACTCTCCACGCTACGCTTGTTTTGCATATTAAACTATTTATTTATGTTCTTTTGTATTGGCATTTTTTTACTTCGCCACTTTTATTATCCAATATCAATGACGTCGATTGCGCCGAACTCAGCTGATTAGGTTGCTGTCGTAAAGAGATCGCAAGTGCCGTTTAGTGCGATCTAAAGCTTTGGCGCGATCACTTGTACTAATCCAACCGACAATTGCTCTACATCTCTTTACATACATAGGTACTTATGTAGAAATCGGAGCGCGGTACCGTTCCGCCAGCTGCTTTGCCATCTCATAGCGTTCGTTGTGCGATCTTTGTTGCCGTGTGTGTTTCATGATATGTACATATTTATGATATGTATCTACGTACTTCGTTCGAGGCGCGTCGTTCAAACGGTTATCGCTCGAGGCGTGAAGTTAGTTATCGGAGTCGTGCAGCCAGCGGTAACGTAAAATATTACAAATTGCACTCGTTTGTGTGCTTCTTCGTGGCGTAGAGTGTACGGCCGTTAATTGTTTTGTATCTTCCGACTTGTTTTGTTTTATTTTATATCTTCTGTTTGATACATGTGAATGAAAATCGTAATTGTGCGCTATAAAAAACAACGGTATTTGGTGGTTTTGGTTTATTTCCAGAAAGTAGAGTTCGAAGATCACTTAGGCGAATGGGCGAATGATCGTTTTGGTTGATGACGAAAGCGAATGAATATGAAGAAATGTGCAGAAATTGGAAAGGCATGAAAAAATATACATATGTAGGTATATAAAATGTTTGAAAATTCTAATAAATAAAAATATACAACAAAAACATATGGAAATCACCGTTGGTTAAAGAAAAAATATTTACACTCACGAAAAAAGTCGGAAGAAAGAAGTTACTACTCTTGCATTACAAATGTAATAAAAGGTAATGTCATTTTGTTCATCACAAGATACATTATTAGAGTACATACTAAATAGTGCAATACGGTTTTCTCAATAGCGATTTTTAGCTTCTTAATTCGAGCATTTATTTACGGTTATACATTGTAACAAAAAGTACCCGGCAATTGCAAATAAAACCAAAAAATTATTAATTATTCATAAATATTTTTAATTTTTTGCCTTCAAAGTAATCCTCACCAGATGTAATACACCTATGTCAACGAAACTCTTTCCATGAGCACTTTTTGGGATAGCATTCAACTCCTTCAACGAATTTTGTCTTACCTCTTCGATTGACTGCGTTTCACGGAGCGGCAATTTGCAGTTTGGGTAACAAGAAAAAATCACACAGAGCCAAATCAGAGCCAATTTTGGCTTTAAATTCGGTCACAATCATGGCTCGATGCGATGGAGCATTTTCGTTGTGTAAAATCCATGAATTGTTCATCCTTAACTCCGGCCGTTTTGGACAGAAGTTTTTACGCAAAAGCCTCAATACGGCCAAATAAAACTCCTTATTGACCGTCTGTCCCATCGAAACAAATTCATGATGTACCAAACCGCGATTATCGATAAAAACAACGAGCATCACCTTGATTTTTGAGCGGCTTTGGCAGGGTTCTTTTTGGCTGTTTACGGTACTTTTTTTGAAAAAAATTCAGCTTTATCGGGACGAGTCGTGCAAAAATGCGTTTCATACCCCAAATATCCTCCAAAATCATTCGAACTGACTCGCGAGAGATGTCGAGCTCTTTTGTCATCTCTCTAATACTTGCCTGATGATTTGACGATTTTCAAGCACTTATCGTTCACTTTTTTAATATTTAATAATATCTTCAACGATCTCTTGACCGTCTTTGAAAGCTTTGTACCACTCGTAGGTTTGTGTTTTTGGTAAATCTAAACCACCGTAAGCCTTTTTCAATATTCAAAACGATTTCGCACACGAAATTTGAAGAAATACAAATTTTAGATAAATTCTTTGTTCGATATTTTTATCCATTGTAAACATTGCAATGCACTACTGAGGTGTACGGACTTAAGCAGCTGCTGTAAACAAACTTGTTTAGAGGAGGTACCCCAGCGTCCCTCTTATGCCTACTTCCTTGCACTGTCTGCATGTATTATCGTTACTTATGGCCTTCCGGCTCGGATGTGATGCCAGTAAGTTATGATCTGTCATTAAACTAACAACAGTTCTGCAGTCCTTTCGAGACCATATGAGTAGGTCCTCAAGCCATTTCATTTTCCGTTGTTTCGCTTGTCATACTTTCGGAAATTTCATTGAATATCGTTTTTAAAGATTTCCACTGTATACGCAGCCGCTTTCCGACAACGACCACATTTATTGTTTCCCTACATCTAAAGACATTCTTTGACGCAATACGATGTCACATTATTGTCTTAATTGTTGTCTGGCTATTGACCCATATTTTGGTCTTCTCTAAGTTGTTTCCCATACTGTGGTGAGTTATCTCAGCCGCTTTTCTGACCGCAAATACTTCCACCTACAGAATATTGCAGTATTCAGGAAGCTTAAAGGGTTGCTTGAGATCCAACTCTGAGCAATAGATTCTGCTTTATACTCCATTACTCATTTTTGATCCCTCTGTATAAATGTTTTGTGTTTAGTGTCTGTGAAACTTTCTCTCCCAAGTAAAGCATGAGAGTATGTGGTCGATTTTTTCCATCAACCCCATATTTATTGAGCTGTGCCCGAAGGTTCCAAAGATTTTACTTAACGTCGTCAATTTTGCAGCTGATTTTGTTACAGAACTTTCCACTGCAATACCGTTTGGTGGTAGCATGAGAAACTAATGCAGCCATTGGAGTGGTTCTTAGCTCTCTCGTTATACAGCCAGCCGCTGTATCTGCTACATCACTTTTCTGTATTAGACATTACTGACAATGGTCCATCACACAAAAAAAACCGTAAGGAACAGTTGGCTTGACTACCGCTTTGTAACAGCAGTGCATGAAAAATGGTGACAGGCCACATGTAGACCTTAGCATCTTCTTACATGCATATCTGCCGATCTTTTGTATGATTACGACCCTCGTTTCTCTTCTCTTCTTCTTCTTAATTGGCGTAGACACCGCTTACGCGATTACAGCCGAGTTAACAACAGCGCGCTAGTCGTTTCTTCTTTCGCTACGTGGCGCCAATTGGATATTCCAAGCGTAGCCAGGTCCTTCTCCACTTGGTCCTTCCAACGGAGTGGAGGTCTTCCTCTTCCTCTGCTTCCCCGGCGGGTACTGCGTCGAATACTTTCAGAGCTGGAGAGTTTTCATCCATCCGGACAACATGACCTAGCCAGCGTAGCCGCTGTCTTTTAATTCGCTGAACTATGTCAATGTCGTCATATATCTCGTATAGCTCATCGTTCCATCGAATGCGATATTCGCCGTGGCTAATGCGCAAAGGACCATAAATCTTTCGCAGAACTTTTCTCTCGAAAACTCGCAACGTCGACTCATCAGTTGTTGACATCGTCCAAGACTCTGCACCATATAGCAGGACGGGAATTATGAGTGACTTCTAGAGTTTGGTTTTTTTTTGTCGAGAGAGGACTTTGCTTCTCAAATTGCCTACTCAGTCCGAAGTAGCACCTGTTGGCAAGAGTTATCCTGCGTTGGATTTCTAGGCTGACATTGTTGGTGGTGATAGACGAAATTATCTACGACTTCAAAGTTATGACTGTCAAGAGTCACGTGAGAGCCAAGTCGATTGCGACGACTGTTTGTTTGATGACAGGAGATATTTCGTCTTGCCCTCGTTCACTTCCAGACCCATTTCTTTTGCTTCCTTGTCCAGTCTGGAGAAAGCAGAACTAACGGCGCTGGTGTTAAGGCCGATGATATTAATATCGAAAGCAGCTTTGAAATCGACGAAGAGGTGGTGTGTATCGATTCTCCTTTCACGGGTCTTTTCCAAGATTTGGCGCATGGTGAATATCTGGTCGGTTGTTGATTTTACAGGTCTGAAGCCACACTTATAAGGTCCAATCAGTTTGTTGACGGTGGGCTTTAATCAATCACACAATACGCTCGATACAACCTTATTTGCGATGTTGAGAAGGTTTATCACACGATAGTTGGCGCAGATTGTGGGATCAACTTTCTTATGGATTGGGCATAGCACACTTAAATTCCAATCGTTGGGCATGCTTTCGTCCGACCATATTTTACAAAGAAGCTGATGCATGCTCCTTCTCAGCTCTTCGCCGCCGTGTTTGAATAGCTCTGCCGGCAATCCGTCGGCCCCTGCCGCCTTGTTGTTCTTCAGGCGGGCAATTGCTATTCGAACATCTTCATGGTCGGGTAATGGAAAGTCTGCTCCATCGTCATCGATTAGGGAATCGGGTTCTCTTTCTCCTGGTGTTGGGCGTTCACTGCCATTCAGCAGGCTGGAGAAGTGTTCCCTCCATAATTTAAGTATGCTCTGGGCATCAGTGACTAGATCACCTTTGGGGGTTCTACAGGAATACGCTCCGGTCTTGAAACCTTCCGTAAGCCGCCGCATTTTTTTCGTAGAATTTTCGAGCATTACCCCTGTCGGCCAGCTTATCAAGCTCTTCGTACTCACGCATTTCAGCCTCTTTCTTCTTCTGTCTACAAATGTCTCGCTTCCCTCTTCAACTCTCGGTGTCTATCCCATCCCGCACGTGTTGTGGTCGATCGTAACGTTGCGAGGTAGGCAGCCTGTTTTCTCTCCGCTGCGACACGGCACTCCTCGTCGTACCAGCTGTTCTTTTGCACTTTCCGAAAACCAATGGTTTCGGTTGCAGCTATACGTAAGCAGTTTGAAAATGCCGTCCCACAGTTTCCTTATACCGAGTTGTTGACGAGTGCTCTCAGAGAGCAGGAGTGCATGCCGAGTAGAAAATCGTTCGGCTGTCTGTTGTGATTGCAGCTTCTCGACGTCGAACCTTCCTTGTGTTTGGTGGCGCGCGTTTTTTGCTGCACAGAGGCGGCTGCGAATCTTAGCTGCAGCAAGATAGTGATCCCTGTCGATGTTAGGACCTCTGAGCGCACGCACATCTAAAACACTGGAGACGTGTCTTCCGTCTATTACAACATTATCGATCTGGTTGGTAGTTTTTCGATCCGGAGACAGCCAGGTAGCTTGATGAATCTTCTTATGCTGGAATCTAGTACTACAGATAACCATATTTCGGGTCCCGGCGAAGTCGATCAGCCTCAACCCATTTGGGGATGTTTCGTCGTGGAGGCTGAATTTACCGACCGTAGTGCCAAAAATACCTTCTTTGTCCACCCTGGCGTTAAGGTCGCCAAGCACGATTTTGACATCGTGGCGGGGACAGCCTTCATAAGTGCGCTCCAAGCACTCATTAAAGGCATCTTTGGTCACATCGTCCTTCTCTTCCGTCGGGGCGTGGGCGCAAATCAGCGATATGTTGAAGAACCTAGCTTTGACGCGGATTGTGGCTAGACGTTCATTCACCGGAGTGAATGATAGTACTCGGCGACGGAGTCTCTCTCCCACCAAAAATCCAACACCAAACTTGCGCTCCTTTATATGGCCACTGTAGTAAATGTCACAAGGACCTACTCGTCTCTGTCCTTGTCCCGTCCATCGCATTTCTTGGACGGCGGTGATGTCAGCCTTTGTTTTAGCTATTCACTTGGGAACGTGTTTTTTTACGTGGCGGGTCCCAAACCCTGCGCACAACCCAATGTGGGGATGTTTCGCCTTCTCACTTTAGCTCATCTTCGAACGGATGTTCTTAGGCTACCCAGAGGATACTTGGTCAAAGACCGGAAGTAATGAGCTGCTTGAGCCATGTGTTAAAGAATCGTTTCTGGCCACTCCCAAGTGAATAGCGATCAGAGAACTTTCCTCACTTGCGTGAACTTCTACACATGACTCCATCCATGACCATCCTCATTTCTCTCCGAAAGAAAAGTTCATATTCTGGACTAAATGAAAGACGTGCCGCCTTTTCTTACTTACCGTTCGTAACAAACGAAATTTGTCAAAAGTTATGCCCGTAGTGAGAACGTAGAAATCAGCAATTTTGTTCAAATTTCGAGTTGGTTTTTTAAGAAGTGTTATCTTATTAAGAAATTTTCAGAATCTACTTAGTTGTGTGAGACAACCTGGACCTACTGAGTACTACATGAATAAGTAAATAAGATTTTTTTATTGAACATCTACGATAGCTTGTCAAGGCTTCTAAAGCACGTGAGGTGAACTACTTCATGCAAAACTCTCGTGACGCACTAGCGAACTGTTTCAAAGTAAAATTCGGTGCTCGGTTTTTTTTCGTTTTCCTTTCTGTGAAACAATGAAAGATTGAATGAATTGAAGACTGATCAATCGAGTTGCGATCGTTCGAAAAATGTTAAAGCAATAGCACAGAACTGATGTGATGAAGACGCAAAGGTAATTGAACTCTATTTGAATAATGTGTATTAGGAACAATCTCTTCTGGAAGCGTGTTTGGTGTCTTTTCGTATTCAAATTAAAACGTAATCATTGAAGTTGTGTAGTATAGATCAACACTTTAATAGATAAGAATAGAAGAGAGTAAAAGTAGAAAAGCGATAATTCATTAAACGGGGAACAAAAAGTTGGCTTATGCTTCTTTTTGAAGAAAAATGTTAAATTAAAAAGAGTATTTTCGCTGAATTAATAACACGCTTTTGACATTTTCTTTAACTAGGCGCCGCTCTATTTGAAAGCCTCTTAAAATAAATTACTGACTTTAATATGGGCTTATCTTTAATTACCCATTCAGTTCAATATTAATACCTTTAACATCTTTTTATTGATTATAATTCATATTCATATTTTTATGACGAGAAATTATTTGTTTTGATCCAATACACAATTTATAAATGAAGATACGATCAGAAAATCTAATTAATATTTCCACTTCTTAATTAATTCTTCTCAGCAACAATAAAAATGCACCAAATTGTCATCATCCGGCAATGCTATCATCGATTCAACTCACTTGACAGCTTAGTTAATTCATGAAATTCGTAATTAAGAAATTTCAAACGGTTATACGTTATACAGAATGCGCTAACTGGCAGTAGAAAAAGATTAAGCTTCTTTGAAACCGCTTGATTGGAACAAACGAACTTCTCGCTCAGTTAGTTGAGTTTATGTACATTCAATAGCTTTTTTCGGGGTTAAGCAATTTTCACTACCTTCATTCAAAGCGCTCGAAGTAAGACGTCAAGGCTGTTAGTCAAACTCAGGTCAAAATATTTCTAATTCTTGGGTCAACAAATCGAATAATACTATTAATATGCATCTATTTCATCCAAGGCCCTAACGATTCACAAGAGATTGTTTTGAAAGTTCCATGGATCTCGAGGTAGCTATAGTTCTTTTATTAGAATGCTGCCAAACTGATGGTTGTTTGGAGAACATTTTCGATTAACTCTGGTTACGTAAAGCAAACGAGAAATGGATTGGAACGATGAGGACAACATTAGTTCTTATGAGTGTGATATCAGAACTTATTGGTTTTAGGTATTGGCGGATTCACATTCTGATCAATGTTGCTGTAACTGAGTCAACTAATTTTATGAATACCAATCTAATGTTCCCGTCAAGTGAGCCTGTTTAAAGAAGATCGCTTTAAGGTCAAAATGTGATCGGAATATAATTTAAAACATTAAAGTTCTTCGCCGAACTTTTATGTCGAAATCGGTTTATAAAACCTTATGAAGTTCTGTATAATAAGTTTTAAGCACTATTCTTTCGCTGAACATTTTTAATCCTCATAACACCAGTGTCAAAACACTCAAAACGAATATTCGTCGAAAGCGATTTTCTAGCTGAAAGGCGGAACGATGAGCCGACGAGCCTATGACTTTGTTGACCTTCAACAGTCTTGAGCTTTTAGGTTAAGTGAGGTCAAAAGATCAATTCTAATAGTGAACTCACTTTAAAGGCTTATAGCTGATTCGTTGTAGTATCAAGAACATCTATAAAATTGATCATGAAGACCCTCATAAATCAAAGAAGTGCTTTGAGCCGATCATAAATTTGTTGAGGTAGTTAATGTCAGTTTCGACTATGCCTCCTAGTTTGCCAAAGGTAAGGCTACCGAAATGTCTCAACATCGGTCTTACAAAAGCTGGACAAAGGAGGAGAAAGGGCTTGGATGTCTATACCTAAATCTTCTTCAGTACGACTTTGACAGTTTGCTTCTGGCTGGACATTTAGCCATACAGCATGCATGTCTATTGAACAATGTCGCTTACGATTGGGGCAAGTGAACTTTGAATCTCCTACGTCCTACTTTAAGGTCCGTATCCAGCTCTCAAGTAATTGCTCAAGAAAAAAAATACATTATTTCTTCAAGTAATTTTGGCAGCATTGTGAATGACCCACACTAGAAGAGCAAGAGAGAATAAATAAAGAAAATAAATTTTGTGCGTAATATGTATGTATGTATGTGTGTATCAACATAAATTTTTTCATTGCGATTTAAGGAATGTTGTTGATGATTGGTAAGTTTTATACAACATTTCAAAATGAAATATACTTCCTAATAACTAATTTAGGAAGAATTTAACGATTACTTTGAATTCCCTTCAAGAAACAATTGTTGATTTCATGTTTCTTCGCAAAACCAGGTTTGCCATATTCGCATTTTATTTAAAAAATGTATTAAAAGTTAGTAATAGATTTCTTTAGAGCTGCATACCAGCACAAGAAAATCTACTGCAGGAAATTTTCTTGACCATTTCTTAAGCGTTTTTTTGTATGAAGATTTTACATTTCTTGAGAGCTGGATACTAAGCTTTAGGCCAGAAGGATCTCGCAGTCGCGCAGAGATTGGTCGTCAATGAGTACCTGGAAAGTCCAGGTGCTCGAACGCAAGATGCCAAGGGGGATTCAACTCGTTTCCATTTCTCTGCTAGTTCATCGGTTATACAGTTTCCAGCGATTCCGCTATGACCAGGCACCCAAACGAGTCTGAGAGTAAAGCAGCTTGATGCTATATGTAGTGAGGTTAGAAGGACATACTAGGGCTTTTTACCTGAGTTAAATCGCGATTTCTTCAGAAATGTAACAAAAATGGTGTTAACTATTCAAAGACGAAGTCCAAAAACAAATGATAAGCGAGATGTTTTGCTCCAAAACCTGGATCGAAGCGGGATTGTCCGCATAGACTTTACTATCCTCACAGGAAAAAGTCTAACGGTGTGATATCCACATGAGCTTGATGACCAGTCGACCAGCCCAAACGTGAAATTATCTGCTCACCGAAACGTTCTCTCAATAAATCCATTGATCTTTGCGATGTGTGGGAAGTGGCGCCGAGTTCACAAGCTTCAATTTCAGACATCAAATAGTTGGTTATCAAGGCGCAATAACGGTTGTCATTGAAAACCGGCATCATTTTTGAAGAAATATCCATGAGCCCACAAACTACACCAAAATATTGTTTGTTTCTGGATGAAATGGCAGCTCTTGACCCTTTTCAGGTTACTCTTTGTCCCAAAGGCGAAAATTTTGCTTGACTACATACCCATTGCGTTAGAAATGGAGGCCCATTGCTGAAGGAAAATTGGCTCGACGTCGTATCTTCTTAGAACTTTTCAACAGCCCATAAAGCGAAGTGATGCCCCTTGGGAAGGTCTAGCGGCTTCAGTTCTTGCACAAGCTGTATTTTGTACGCCCTCAATTTAAGATTACGACGTAAAATGCGCCAAGTCGTTTCATACGTCAGTCCGAGTTGCTGCGAACGGCACCGAATCGGCTCTTTACGGTCTTCGTTTACACTGCTATATTTTCTTTAAGACACGACTCACCCGTGATCTGTCAAAAAAAAATCGGTGTTGGAAAAAATATATCTCCTTGGATCACCCGTTATATTCAAGGTTTATAAAGCTTTGACGTGGCAAACTTAAAACACCCTGTTCAGGGTATACAAATTACAACAACACATTCGAAAATCTCTTACGTCTATTTGTTTTGTGTTTGCGTACGTTTTTCGTTTTGTATATTGGCATTTACAACGATACGCGTTTACACCGTTATGTGATAAATAAAAAGCGCTGGAACATTGGCTTTATTGCACAACAATAACAGTAACAAAAAAACAATTGGGAAATATATGACAAAAAATAAATACAAACAATCAAGCAATTGTAGTGAAAATAAAAATACCAACAAATCAAGAACAACAATAACAATAGCAATTGTAATAAAAGCGTAATTGAAGCGACACACGTTCGAAAATGCGAGCGCCAGCCAACCTTAAAACAGGGTGGAGCACATGGTGGAGCACAGGGTGCACACTTTATCTAGCAGATAACCGCTGCGGGCAGGCACCTTGTGAGGGACCGCCATGCACCCACCTGGCGTTGTAGATGCTGTTGTTGTTTTTGTTGTTGTTGTTATTTTTGCTTATACATATGTGTGTGACTGGAAGCGTGCGAAGCACACGCTTCAGATTTTTTTGAATGTAAATTTTCGGGAGCATAAATTAATGGACGCCAGGTCGCTGAGTTGGCGCTGACAAACGTACAGACTGGCTGACTCTCCTCACTCCTGAGGTGTCTGTTTCGATCTTTCTACAGACACTACTAATGACTATATTAGCAGCTACAAGAATAGCAACAATAGAAATAACAAAAGCGTCGATATCAATTGGAGCAACAATAACAATTTGAGGAATGTAGATGTCTGTATATACATAAGTATAGTATATACCATATGCCATATACATATAAACCATATACTTATTTATGAGTTGTTACAGAAATTGTAGCTGCTAATAGAACAATATGCGGTATTGAAATTTAAGACTGTTGTGGCAAAAATAATATTTTATGTTTCTAAACACACATGCACACACATACACATATTCGTAAACAAGCAATTAATAATAGTATGTATAAAAATGAAAATGAAAATGTGCAATTTGTAGAATTGAAAAGTAATTGAGGCGTGCGGATGTGTGATTCGCCGCGCTGTGATTGTCTGGTTAAAAAAGTAGAAAGACATATTTTCGCGACTAAGCACGATAAAAATACAAATCGTAAGCAGTTAATAGGAATGAAAGTCATTGAAGGCAATTTGCAGGCGCTGCTGATAACGCATGTGTGTGTAGGCATAATTGGCAAAGCGAAAAATATATAGCAAAAGACGAATAATACGAACTGAGCATGAATATAAATTAAGAGCGGTGTGCGGAATGACGTGGAATGGAACAAAAGTTTTATATATAAGTGAGGTGAAGTGAGCAAACAAAACCAACAGGTTATAATTAAGAGGAAGAAACTTTGAAGTGAACAAACAAGAAATTTATCGGAACACAATGGAAACGGAACAGTGGTGAATTAAGTGGAAGAAGAACATTTTGAGAAACATACAATAAAATTTATTGGAACATAATGGAAACGGAATCGATGAATTAAGTGGAAAAAACATTTTGGAAACATATAGATATCAAATTTATTGGAAACATATCAAACGGAAACGGATGAAATGTGGAAAAAGAACATTTTGAAACATATTTCCGAAACGGAACAATTTCTGAAACATTTCAAATATATTGGAACATAATGGAAACGGATGAATTAAGTGGAAAAAGAACATATTGGAAACACATAAGAAAAATTAATGGAACATAGTGGAAACGGAACAGTGGTAAATTAAGTGGAAGAAGAACATTTTGCAAGAAATTTAAAGGAACATTATGGAAACGGAACACTGGTGAATTAAGTGGAAGAAGATCATTTTGCATATACGAAATTTAACGGAACTTGATTGAAACGGAACAGTGCTGAATTAACTGGAAAAAGAACATTTTGAAACATATGAAATGTGATATTATAAACTATAATTGAAATAAGGAATCGAGGAATAAGGACCTTTATTGAAATGTAGCACCTTAAAATGTAACGAAATGCCCACGACGCGAAATAATGCACTCAGCAAAAGTTTTCTTCAATAAATTGATTGTAACGCCGTTTTGTTGGGACTGAAGGTCATTCACATCAACATCGCCCAATTCAAGCACGGAAAATTCAATAAACATGGTTCTATAGCGTTCCCCATTGATTGTATGATTATGGACGGTTTCATTGTATATGGATAAATGATTCCCTCTCCAATGATGTAATGGTGTCTAAACGATGGCTTGTGGATCATCATCACTCGAAATGCGACAATTTTGTTTATTAACGTGCTCATTCGAAGAAAAGTGAGTTTCATCGTTCAACAATATTCTCTCGTGACTTGGATTTTATAACTATGCCAACCAAGACTTTACCGCAAAAACTTCCAATAAATTGAATGGATACAGCTCTTTTTGTAGTGCGGATGGACTCATTCGGTTCTTTTCGACAATCTGTTTCACAGCAGCGACAGCGTCTTCGGCGTCTTTGAGGATGCGCATTATGCACTAGAGTACACGTGTTGCAGAACTGATCCATAGTTGCTCGAATTGCCGACTCTGCGGGGTGACTATGTCGATCGAACCATTATTTGGTATGAAGTGTGCACAATTTGTCAAAGTTGTTCCGCCGTAGGTCTGCTTATTATGAAATAGCAAACTTAACTGAGTATGAATGAAGCAACAAGTGTAAAAAGACCGACTCCGAAAAAAGTATTGCCTCATTAAATCGCACTTCTAAAAAAATAAATCGTTTTAAATTATATTTAAAAATAAGAAATTGAGAGTAGCCATCGATAACGGCAGGTGTTAGAGTTTCTCTTCTTAAATTATATAAATTTAACTTTTTAAAGCTTTTCTCCACCTTTTAGATACTTTTATTTTAATTTAATTTTTTACTTTATTTGTATTTTTTTAGCAATTTTTTTTTGGAATTTTTTGTTATTTTATTATTGTCCGATTGCATAAATTCGTTTTGTTGTTGTTTATGTAAGCAACATTTTTTGTTTGTCTGAAATTTTTTGCTTCGTCTGCGGCTTTTACACATTTTACTTACCAACAACAACAACATGCGTTCATATTTGGCTCTTAATTTGTATTGCTATTGCTGTCGAACATAAGCAACATTAATTTTCGACTTGTTTGGTGTGTTTGGCCTGCTTTTGACGATTTTGTTTTTATTTTCCCTCTCTTGTTTTATTTCGATGTTATTCTGTGATTTGTGGCTCATTTACCAATTAAAGGCATAAATGAGTGTTGAATGTTTTAAGTTTGCACGTGAATGCAAAAAAGAAGACAGCTAAAATTACACAAAAAAAAAAACGAAAAAAAAATAAATTAAAAGAAAATAATAAATTAAAAATAAAATAAAAAATCACAAATTAAAAATTTGTTTTTATTTTATAAAAAAAAAACAACAAAAGAAATATTTTACAATAAAAAAAATATTTTAGTATCAATTTTTACGAAATGTTCCGCAAACTTGTGTAATGCTGCTCTATTATCAATTAGTTAATTTTATAAAAATAAATTTGAAATTTTTCCAGTCCTTGTCCCATATTCCATGTACTTCGTTTTTAATTTTTAATTTTTTTTTTGTAAATTTCTTGCATGCCTTAACTAAATTTTTTGCCCCAGACATTGAGCAAATAATATATGGGTCACTAACAATTAAAGTCGTTAAATAAATTTAATGGAAATTGTGGGCAAGCATTTTGCCATGCACTGGCGCAAATAAATTATAATTTAACATGTGTTTGGAACGAGGACGTGCGGTTGTGGAGAGTATTGGAAGGAGGAAAGCGTGTGATGTAATGAAATTGCTGGACGAAGCTTGCAAATATCGCGAAGCATTTGCAGTTGTGCAGTGTCACTTTTCTATTAAAAGCATGTGATCAATATCAAGTTGCTTGAGCATTGAAATAATTGTGAAAACTGTGCATCCAAGGAACTAAATACTTGGAATTTCTTTTTGAATGAATTTGCCTTAAAAATTTCAATTACAAATTTATGACGAGAACAATGAGCCAATAAGTTTTGAGATATCGCTTTCACAAAGAATAATATTATTATTCAAACCGTTATTGGACGGCCGTGCTAAGCCTTTTCTTGTATTGATATGTCTGTACAAGTATATCAAAAATGGGTTGAATCGGACCAATACTTCTCTTAGTCCCCGTGTACTTAAAATAAAGATTTCTGAACTTCCAAGTGACTTTATTCTACATGATTGGTTTTAAGCCATAAAGTATTTCCATGGCTTGGATTCCTGCAAGTTGCAAGATAATAAAATGTTCGTTTGCATCCGAACTTAGCGCTTTTTTATTTGTTTTATATGTGTGGTTTTCATTGAGGCAATACTTTTTCTGGAGTTTGTTTTTTGACAGTTTGGTTGCCATCTTTAATAATAATTTAATAATTAAGTATTATAAACAGACTTACTCCTGATAAATGTAAAATAAAAATTTAATGTACATATTTCTGAAACAACTGAAGATACCACAACCAAATTCGCCCAGCGCAAGTACTATATGAGCTCCTACCAAAAATAATTGAAATCGGGTTGTAACCTCTTTCACTCCCCATATAACGGTGCTTTTAAAAACTACTAAAAGTGGGATAAACCGCTTACCACCGAGATGGTATGAGAAGGCTTTAATGGAGTCGGTGTCAAAATTGGACGATGAGCGTGGCACCGTCGACTTTTGTGTGGAAATACATATCACGAGACCTGCTCGACCGATTTCAACCAAATTTCAATTTGATTCTATCACTGACTATCATTTAGCTGTGTACAAATCAAGAAGCAACTTATATGACGGGATAAAACTTTGCTCGAATAATGTCTTTGAAGTAAGCAACCACATGACCAAAAGTTTTATTAAGGGAATCAAAACTGTTCCAGCCCCTGGGTACCGAATATGTGGACCCCAGTACCTACAGTTCACTTTTTAGCGAAAAAAACGGTTAATGTGTGAGATAGATAATTGAAAATTGGTGAGAATCCTTTCCTGATGATATTATCTCTGCGTACTGAAAATAGCTTGAATCATGTCAATACTTCCCTTAGCCTCCATATACCTCAAAAAAAGATTTTCGGTTTTCGAGTGACTTTATACCTCATATATCAATCAATTGGTCTTAATAAAATTGAGAAAGCGTGTTTTTCTAATAACGCTGTATTTTTTGTTTAGGTCCACTTCGAGGTTCCCTACTTTTTAAAGGAAAAAAATACAAACTTAAAATTTAATGGGGAATGTTTATTATCATTCCAAAGAATATCCTTTGTTGGCCGCGGTTACGTCTCATATGATCCATCCGTTGAGTCCAATTTTCAGTGACTCGTTCGAGCATTTCGACTGGTAAGTGGCGAATGACTCGCGTGAAATTATCTGCTCAGCGAAGTGTTCTCCCAATAAATCCATTGGTTGATGCGATGTGTGGGAAGTGGCGACGTCTTTTTCAAATCCAAATATTGCCGAGATCACAAGCTTCAATTTCGGGCGTTTGCGAATAGTCGGTTATCATGATGCGACAACAACGGGTGCCACTGACGGTTACGTTCTTACCGGCATCATTTTTGAAGAAATCATATTATTATATCCAGATATATTCTTTGTCATACATCGGGAATGATTTGATTCGTTTGTAATGAGTTAACTGCTGAAACTGTAAAAAAGTCTCAATCACAAAATAACGCGTTTGTTATATAAAAGTTGGGATTCCAAATTTTTAAGGTTCTATACTGCAATTGGAAGCTTTATATGTACATCCACTGATAAATCAATTTGTAATATTTAAAATTAATTTGGCAAACACTGCCTGCCGGGATTTTTTTCAAATTATTATTATTGAGAAAATAAGCATTTTTACTAAAATATTGTAGACAAAATCAGTAAACATCGATATAACCGAAAATTTCAGGGTTGCCAGATTTTTAACTACTTTACATGCCGTTTGAAATTTTATCAGCAAACAACATTTTGTAATAAATTAGACGTTAATGATACCTTTTCAGTTAATTAATTTAATGAAATTTTTCTAACAGAATTCATTAACAAACACGCATCAGCTCACCAACTTTATTAAATAATTATAAAAAATACAAGTCATCATAAAAACGTTTTAACTCTAAACGACACAGCTGACAGCGCAAAGCCTACTCGCCGCCGTTTAAAAGCCACTAAATGAAAGTCGGCAAATCGTCGGTCAAGCATGTGCGTTTTACTGTTATTATTTTAGTTGTTTTACTGGTCAAGAAATGGCACAGCTTGTGGATAAGTAGGTTTATGTGACGCGTTCACTTGGCAATCGTTTACCGCAAAACAAGACCCCGAAGTCGTGGGACTGCCAGCTGCTCATTAAGAGGTTCACATTGGGTAGTACGTATGTGTATGCGAAGCGACGCTAAATGAGCAATGAAAACGAAATCTTCAGCGTCTGCGAATGCGACATATTTCATAAGATGCTGGCTGGTAGACCAAAAAAAGAAAAACAACAAACCTGCTGAGCGTTGGCCAACGATTTAGCGGCACTTAGCAGAGTCGGCTTTCATGCATTGCATACAATTCCTGTTTTCGTGCATTGCGCAATGTGCAGTGCGGTATACTCGTATACATTATGTTTTGGCTATAAAATTAGTGATTCATTTAATGCTGTTGCATACATGAGTTGATACCTATGTGCATGTATCGATTGGGAGCGATTGAAGTCATGTGATTTTCCAAATGAAATTAAGGTAGAGATCATGTACTATATGCTCGAGAAGAAGTGTTTTTTCAAAGAAATTGAAAGAATGATAATGATATGGAGGACACGCTATTTGTTAAAAAATGAGTTCATGGAGTAGTTTAATCGCAATAAGTGTGAGGCTTGTTCATACAACAATGCTATGTGACTTAGTTAACAGATATTGATCAGTATAAAGCAAACCTTTTGCTCTGTTCCTCGGTGACAAGCAAACAATTTTAACGACTAATATAGATGGCTAATTTTTTAGTAGCATTTTTGGTAAAGCAATTCTGTAATATAAATTGATAATTTTTCTTCTTTAATAAGCCTTTTATCTACAGTAATTGATCATCAAGTTCTCTTGATCAATTGAATATATTTAGATTTAATAAAGCAAGAAAAAATGTTAACTTCGGTAGCGCCGAAGCTAGAATACCCTTCACAAATAAAAAAAGTTTCCATACAAGAACTTGATTATGAATGTTCTGTATGACAGCTGAATGCTATAGTAGTTCGATATCTTTCCATCAAAGGTGGCGTTCGCCATTGCCAATGCGCAGAGACCATAAATCTTACGCAGAACCTTTGTCTCGAAAAGTCGTAACGTGGACTCATCAGATGTTGTCACCGTCCATGCCTCTGCCTCATATAGCAGGACGGGAATGATGAGTGACTTGTAGAATTTGGTCTTTGTTCATCGAGAGAGGACTTTTCTTATCAATTGCCTACTCAGTCCAAAGTACACCTGTTGGTTCTTTTGTGTTGGATTTCGACGCTGACGTCATTATTGATGTTATTACTGGTTTCAAGATAGACCAAATTAGCTACGACTTCGAAGTCGTCGCTTCGCTTCCTTTCAGTCTGGAGTCAATTGAGGCTAATGATACCAATATCATCGGCGTACGTCAGTAGCTCTACACTCTTATAGAAAATTGTACCTGATCGATTAAGCTCTGCAGCGCAAATTATTTTTTCCAGTAATAGTTTGAAGAATTCACACGAAAGGGAGTTCCCTTGTTTGAGGCCTCACTGGTATCAAACGGCTCGGAGAGGTCCTTCCCGAACCTGACGGAGTTTTTGGTTTTACTCACCGTCAGCTTGCACAGCCGTATTAGCTTTGCGGAGATACGAAGTTCAGACATAGCGCTATAGAGGCAATTCCTTTTCGTGCTGTCGAAGGCTGCTTTAAAATCGACGTGGAGGTAGCGAGTGTCAATCTTCCTTTCATGGGTATTTTACAAAACTTGGCGCATGGTGAAAATCTGGTAGATTGTAGATTTTCCAGGTCTATAGCTTGATTTGACCAGTTTGTTGACGATGAGCTTTAATCTTTCACATAATACGTTCGATATAACCTTATAAGCGATGTTGAGGAGGCTTATCCCAAGTTAATTGGCGCGGATTGAGAGGTCTGCCTTTTTGTGGATTGAGCAGAGCATACTTACATCGGGCATGTTTTCGTTTGACCATATTTTACAAAGAAGCTTATGCATGCTTCTCATCAGTTTTTCGCCGTAGTGTTTGAATAGCTCTACTGACAATCCATCGGCAACAGCCGCTTTGTTGTTCTTCAGACGAATAATTGCTATTTGAACTTCTGCATGATCGGGCAATGGATGGTCAGATCCATTGTCTCCATCTCCTGGTGTTATGCTTTCGCTGCTATTCAGCAGGCTGGGGAAGTGTTCCCTCCACAAATTCAGTATGCTCTGAGAATCTGTCACTAGATCATTTCTAAGGGTTCTACAAGAGTATGCTCCGGTCTTGAAACCTTCTGTTAGTCGTAGCATCTTTTTATATAATTTTTGAGCATTATCCCTGTCAGCCGGATTGTCAAGTTCTTCGTACTCACGCATTTCGGCCTCTGAGATGGTCTTAGGTACATTAATTTGTTACCGATTAAATTCATCGAAAATAAGGTAATAATTGTTAATCCAGATATCACGATTATAGTTGGGTTTTGGATTGCTGGTCACTTGTTACCGATCACTGTTATAATAAACAGTAATAAGTTATATGTAGTTTCCAATAATAATCGATCAGTAATCATGCAACAAATGTGTGCTCTACTGAGAAGTCAGTCACCAGTCTTCAGTTAGCTGACATAGTAAAAAACGAATTGGTCGTTAGTGAGAGTAATCAATATTAATAAAATCATTATCAACAAAATAGCTTGTCATATTAGGTTTGAAAAAAAAATCCTGAATTTAGTTCATTTGCTCCATTCAGAAGCAAGACATTAGTTCACATTTAACTAGCTGCTTGTAGTATGAATGATACGTTTTCGTATTTGTTTGTTGGTATTTATCTAACCAGTAGCGTACAAGCTGCCAAGCTCCAACTAGCATTCAAAGCATTGACATGATAAACGAGGACTTGAATGAATGATGCTGCAGCAAACCAGCCAAAAGAACCTCAAGCTAAGCACTAACAAAAGCAAACAACTGGAAGTAGAGCAAACAAGAAAGACAGTTCAGCAAACACAGCGGGTTCGAGGCGCGCTGAAAAAAGCAGCTGAAGTGAGGGGGACTGAAGGAACGCTTGCCAAGGAAGTAAAACAAAATAAATTGTGGCAGCTACATTTCACTGACCTTAAAATGCATATTCTTACAGGGAAGTAAGTTCACACATATGTACAAAAATACATGAATGTATGTGCGCTTGCATTCCGCTTGTTGCTTAAAGCCACCCGGCCCCAACTATCCACAACAATGTTGAGTTTTTGGTCTGCTTACTGCTGCCACTTCATGCAAATGTATAACTTCTGACCAACAACTGTTGACTACTCTCAACACACACATATGTACATATATGCTGTATATAACAAACATAAAAACAAAGGCAAGCTGCGGTACATACATAGTACATAGGCAAACAATGTTGCTTACTAAATTATACAGCGCTTGCATGGCTTAGTAAACACACACACACACAGCTGGAAATGCAAACAAGCACGTTAAAAGTAGCGGAAAACTCTTAGAAGGAGAAGAAGCGCCAGAATAGCAGCAATAACAGCGACATAGCAGCACAGAAGAAGGCCATTAACTTAGGGCTTAACAGTACAAAGCAAGAAGCACTTGCAACGTTAGTATTAGTACTACACATACATACACGACGACACAGAAAAGCAAGAATGAATACAAATACACATCCATGCATATTGTTGATATGTATACAGCATGCTTGCACATTTTTTGACCAACGTGTGTTAGTGTGTCGCCCACAGGGCGGTGTGGTGAGTTTGGCACTCGTGCTTTATTGACTAAGAGAGAGAGAATGAGAGAGAGAGAGTCGTATGAGAGTTGAAGCTCTTCGCGAGAGGTAGAAACTTTATTGCAATACATATTTAGCCGGGGTTGTGGCGCATACAACCCCTAGATAGTCAGCACCTGTACACTGAAGGAGTGTGGTGAGCTGGTATTCAATGATAGAGGTGCTAAATTTGCTTTCGACATGACTCTTATTTTGAACCAAAAACTCGAAAAAGATAAATTATTGAAAAAAAAAGAATTGGTATTTATTAAAAAATGTATTTCTCTCCAAAAAAGCTATAAATTAATTTAGCTGAGAAGAGTTAATAGTCAAGATATAAACATGTAATATTTCGTTAACTCTGCTTGGAAGATAGGCTAAAGTAAACAAGTTTGGACAGTATTTTTATTTCAAAATCGAAACTCTTAAGAGAAAGTTTTTATAAATTAATTATTTGGAAAAAAATACATTGTTATACATTTTTAGTTTTTTTATATAACAATTTTTTTCTCATATACCCAATTTGTTTTAATATTCTTTTCTCATACAAAAGAGATATAAATCAATTATTTTGTTATAAAATTGTAAATTTTTTAAAGAAATTTCTTCGTCCTAAAAGGAGTTATTATATTATTTTCTGATTACATTTTATTTTTTAGAAAAAATTAAATTTTTAGCACTTTTAGTGAAATCATTTAATTTTAAAGTAAGAAAGTCTTCCACCTAAAATAATTATTAAATTATTAATTTTAGAAACAAATAATTTTAATTTTTTCTAAAGTTTATTTTTCATTACTTTCATTACTTTACAAAAATTGATTTTAATAAAATTTTAAAACTTTTTTATTGAAACAAAAACTACTTCTTCTGCGTTACCTGTAGAACCCTTCAGTTTGCTAACTTTTTTCATTAAATTTATTTAATATTGCATAGAAAACAAAATTGTGAGGTAAGGTTAGAAGAAATGCAGACCAATACAACTTCCAACACATTTTGTTTAATTTTTTTATTATTTTTTTGGTCAACCTTTCATTAAGATAAGATATTTGCGTTGCCGAATTTACTCACTTACGACAAACATGAATTTAACAACATTTTTTTGCAGTTATGAATTTAAGTTGGACTATGAAATGTCTTTAAAAATCAAAAACCAAAAAAAAAAAAATCAATCAGTAAAACATATTATTTATCAATCTTTTTGTATTGCACCTTGAGCTGGTTTAGCTCCATAATGGTTCAAGCTGGGGCCGTATGCCTAAGGAAATTTTTCTGTGCATATATTCTTACAACAACATTATAGACGTTGAATAATATGGTATTTACAACCGTTAACTGCATCGATTAAGTTCTAGGCGGCAGAAAACACAATTTTCAAGTTAATTAAAGTTTAGACAAAAAGCACAACTGAGTGGTTAGTTAAAGTCCCTAAATGTAGCAAATCTTTCGTTTCTTACAGATAGTACTCAGATACAAAATTACCATTATTTGGTGGTTTTAGGAAAGTTTGGTACGTCACAGCTTCGGATTCATACAAATACTTTAGAGTGAAAGTTTTAACATGGTTTGTTCATGTTTCCGTCGAACGGATTTCACGTCTTAAACAGATGTCAGATGACAACTGTTAAAGGATGCGATCGTAATCAGATGATATAGAGAACTTCGCTTGAAAATTGCTTAGATCGAAACCATCTATATCAAAGGGCAATACAAATTAAAGTCTGCATATAATGATTGTTGTGGTATTATACTCTGTACTATAGTTTCGCTAATTAAGCAATTATGTTCAAATATTTCGGTAAAATAATTACAAAATCAAAACTGAAAATGTAACAGACAAACACATTTAAAGATAATGGTTGTCAAAAAAGTCTTGCGGTATTTTCGCTAGTTGGCGCTGAAAGCGCGCAGTTCTAGTTTTATTCGTCGCATCGGTTATACCTTTTTGGAAAGCTCATTTCACGCGCTAACTTATGTTTGATTGATTGCGTTTCTTTTAAATCGTTCGTGAGTTATAGCGTCGCAAACATGATAAAGGCAAAAATGCATCTCAAGCCGCCAATAAAATTTGTGCAGTTTATGGACCCGATACAGTTTCCATTTCCACCGCACAGCGATGGTTTCAACGTTTTCGTTCTGGTGTAGAGGTGGTCGAAGATGCGCCACGCTCCGGAAGGCCTGTCGTCGAAAATTGCGATAAAATCGCTGAATTGTTGTCCCTAAAGAGACCGCATATATAGCAGCTCGTAGCATCGGTCAAGAGTTTCGCATGAGTCATCAAAAATTCATTTCAAAAAATTTCAATAAAATAAAAATAAATAAAAGTATCGCAAAACTTTTTTGACAACCCATTAATAAAATACAGAACTAAGTATCTAGTTATTCATATATGACGATAAAAACTAAAACTAATTTCTTATGTAGCTAAGTTTACAAAACTCAGTAATATTGTTATCTTTCGCAAGTAGAACTGGATGTTAAAAATTATCCATATCGGACTACAACTCATAATAAAAGCTATTCAAGCAACTGCATTATAAAATTCTAAGACACCTCTGGATTATTGTCCTAAATTCTCAAGTTGATCTGATTAATATTTGCGGAGTTACAGCCTTGAGAACTTTTGCGCTTGAAGCTAGCTAGGCTAAGTGCGCCGCCTTTAAACGCGTTTTTGCGCGAAACTGTTTTTCTGAAGTCGGTTGATCGGTCAGTTCTCGAAAACTACTCAACTTATTTTCATGAAATGTTACATATGGACATTTCCACAAAAAGGTCCACCACGCGTGCAAAATTCAAACAGTTCCTGAAAACTTTTTGTTGATGAATAATAAATCTCAAATGTGTTTATTTTATAAATATAAAAGAATTTTTATTTTCTTCTAATTTTGAGCCGAAATATACAACGAATACACAAAATTTACAAAAATCTGAGTCTTTTGACCAAATATACCAACGATTTTCCTTGTTATATTCCCTAATTCAAAGTAATACTATGATGTTTTTATAATTTAAAAATCTTCTGCTGATAGTAACATAATGTTCAACAAGCAGACAGACTGAGTGGAGATCGAATAACGGTAGTTTTTTGTGTTTGCTTCTGCTTATATTCGTATGTCGCGTCCGTACCGAAAAACATCATTTATTGTTCTCATTAGTGAACAAAGTGTTGAAGTGTAAATTGCTTTCAGACTAAAAGCAGATACATCATTTCACATAAAAAAAGTAATAATCGGCTCTTGGCAAAAACGATTGATAAAATTTATTGGTATTTGAAATTCGTCGCGTCCGTTACCGTAAACCTTAAATATTAAATAAAGTCGTAGAAATTGCACAAAATTAAAATTTTATTGATGGCAAAAACGGCAAAAGAAACAAGAAAAGCAATAACAATGAAGTATAGAGAGAAAATGAAAGAAAACGTCGAGAAATGGCAGGAATACAAGAAGAAATAAGCAAAACGAAATTGAATTGCGAAATTTACAGCTGTAAACAAACGATGGGAAAAGCAATTAAAAAAGTTGAGGCTGCGCTACCTAAAAACCTGAATTGAAAAATAGCTTTCCTCAAATCTTTTTGCAATAAATACATATATTAAGCCAACAGAAACGATGAATGAAAATACAACCAAGTCATCAAAAAGCCAGATGCGCGAAAAATTAATTGAACAATTCTTTTTGCAAGATGGAATCAGCGTTCAAGCTCCTGGGAGAAAGGATACAGTGATAATCAATGGGAAAGTAGTCTCAAAACGTTTTATGCTTATGACCTTAACAGAAGTTTATCAACTTTTCAAAGCCGAATATATCGAAGAAAAAGTCTGCAAAACTATTTTTATTGGTTCTAACCAACTTACATTCAGTTAATCAATAATTTACGACACAATATGTGTGTCTGTAAGTACCATGCAAATTTTATTTTTCCACTAGAAGGCTGTGCAAAGATTATACCGCAGATTCCTGCCAAATCTGAATTATTTCTTACATCAGTTTGCTACGACGTTGAGAATGAAAAGTTCATGGCTAATAATTGTGACAGCTGTGTACGCGATATTAAAGACGATCTAGTTCCAATACAGTTTATTAATAAATTTAATACGCAAATCAAATGGAAACAGTGGAGAAAAGTAGATGATCGCATAACTTTAAACTACACTATTGGTCCATTAATCGACTTAATTTATGATATAGAGATTCAGCTACCAGCTTTTAAAATGCATTGTTTTGTTAAACGTCCCCAAAAAAATTTTTTTTTTAAAACCCAAAAACAAGAAAGGAAGCTTAAGTTCGGGTGTCACCGAACATTTTATATTTCCCCGCATGATAAAGTAATAATCGAGATTTAAATCGTCATTTCCCTTTTTTTCAAAAAATTTATTTTGAAAAATTTTTTTCCCGCTATCATCATTGGTTTCAAATGATATACTGTATTATCAAAAAAGGAATCGTTTTGGAATTAAAAAAATTTTTTGGAAAAAAGGCGTGGGGAACCGATTTCCCTTTTATTTTAATACAAAAAGGAAAGAAAATTTTTAAAACCGAATTTATTGAAATCCTTTCCTGAATAAGTTTTTGGTTTTAATGGGGACCCCATTTTAAATTTTAAAAAAACCTGGGTGAAATTTCCCCTTCCTTAAAATTTAGTTTTCGGGATTTTTTTTGTTATTTAACCAATTTAGATTTTCAAAAACCCCTTTTGTAGGGGAGGTGGGTTTATTTTGTTTTCTTCCTTTTTTGGAACCCAAAATGGAAATGTTTTTAAAGGAAACGACTTGAGAGTTTGGTTGACAAAAAGGAAAAGTATTTTCCGAGATATATAAAAAAAACTTGGAAGGGGGGGAGCCACGCCCACTTTTCCAAAAATTACTCCAAATATCCCCCTCCCTAATGGACCCTTTTGCCCCCCCAAAATTTCACTTTTTATTTTATTTAGGTTATTTTTAACTTTATATTTTTTTCCCCTTTTTGGGGGGTAAAAGGGGGATTTTTGGCCCATCTTCGAATTTAAACCCTTTTAGGGGCCAAAAAATACGTTCCGTTTCACCCTGATATCTCAATTTTTCCCTCAAGTTTAAAGGCTTGCACGGACGGACGGGGGGAACCAAAAACAGACATCCGGTTTCAACCCCCACTGTCACCCTGATCATTTTGGATTTTAAACCCTATATCTGACTCTTTTAGTTTTAGGACCCCAAAAAAACCCGTTATGTGAAAAAAACTATAATCCCTCCCTTACAATTTTTTAAAAAAAAATTAATTAATGAAATTTTTTTTGGTTAATTTTTTTAAAATTATCGTTTGAATTCCAAATCGAAGTTCAAGATGTCCATTTTAGTTAAAGCCAAAAAATGTTTATTTTTTTTTTGGGTTTTTGGGAAACCCAAAAGTTTTTTGGGTTGTTATCAGTGATGATTGCCCCCGGGGGAAAATTCGGAGTTTTTGTTTAAACCCAAAAATTATCAATATATTACAAAACCATACAAAGGGGGTTCCCAGCATTTATATTTTCTTGAGGGAAGCCCCCTTTAAAAAAAAAAATTTATTTTTTCTAGTATTAAGACTTGAGCTAAATTTTAAATTTCGGAATTTGAGGAATTTTTTTGCCATTTTTATAGGGGCAAAGGTGCTGTAGACGGAATAGGTGTCGTGGTTAAACAAAAAGTCTGAAAAATCTTAAAAGTTTGGAAAATATTGTTCTCGGGGATGTTTCTGCCCCGGAATATGCTAAGAACAACATGCAGGGAAGTTAACATTTGATATCTTTTGGAACAAAAATTTGATAGTTTTTGTAATCAATTTGTCGTTACGAAATATTCAAAATCAAAGGATTTAAAGATTTTGGGATTTTTTCATTTTAAATAAATTTTTTGGGGAATTGTCGGACCCCTATTCAATTAAAAAATAATTAAAATAGCCCATACAAAAAACCCAATTAACTTTTTTTTAATTTTTTGTCATTTTTACTACAAAACTTTAATTTTTTAATTTAGTTATTGTTTTTTTTAATTTTTCAAAAAAATTGAATGTTATAAAAAAAAAATTTTTTTTGTTCATGGAAGTTTTTTTTCGCGTCCGTTTTTTATACTAAATTTAAAAAAAAGGGAAAAATTAAAACATATTTCATAAACCTACGAATAACGGGTCATCTGTTGGGCCATTTATTGATATATATATTTATAATATAAAAAAACCCCAATTTGTTAATTTTTGT
>NC_065921.1:68845840-68901203 GCF_024586455.1 Bactrocera neohumeralis | reverse complement strand
AGAAGGTACTCATTTCTCGGAACTGCCGATATCGGACCACTATCACATATAGCTGCCATACAAACTGTACGATGGGAATCATGTTCTTGTATGGAAAGCTTTCGCATTCGACAAGATATTTTCACAAAGTTTGGTATCGATTATTTTCTAAGGCAACAATGTAATCTCTGAAAAATTGTTCAGATCGGGCCTACTGTAGCATAGCTTCCATACAAACTGAACACACTGTTACTAAAAGAAATGCACCTTCTTGTTCCATTGTAAATTTTTTGCGTTGTATTAATTATCAGTTTGTAACACATTTTTAAAGTAAAGTTTCTTTGAATCGTAGCAAACAGAAAGATAATGTGAACAGTTATGACCGCTTTACAATTATATAAAAAATTGGGTAACAATTTTAATATTAATCCTAGAAAAGTAAATAAATTTTGTATAACCATAAAAGTATGAAATAAGGACATTTAATAACTTTTTAGTTGCTTTATGGTGGGAAGAGCCGTAAAGAAAAATGTGATGGAAAATATACAAAATTGTGTTTCTTACTGAGAAATTCGGAAAAAATATCTAATTTATCTTTGGTTTATCAAAAAAATATGACACAAAATAGTTGTAGCTAAACCGTGCCACGATAGTGTGGAGCTGCTCGCGAAAATTGTCCTCAATGTTGCTCAAATTACCAGGCGCTTATTTGTAACAGGAGGAACAAATATCGTTGTGCATACTAATAAAAGCGTTTAAAGGCCCATAAAGCCACTGTGAGTGACAAGATCATACGGAGATGCCTGAAAAATAACGGGCTCAAGAGTTAGATAAAGTTTTGTAAACGTCACCATGAATGATTGAAAGACAGTTACTTAGTCATGGCGTGACAAACAGGTTGATGTACAGAGTCGGAACAATTGCTAAATACTGAAATTCGGAAATAGGTGGGTGTTTTCGCGAAAATGAGCTGGGTGTACTTCGGCGAATCGATGGATAGTGCATACTACAGATTTTTACTCATATCATCCAAGTCTGGATATATTTAGACTAGAAAGTAAGTGGACAAGGTGATATTTTCAAGCATGATAACGATCCGAAACATACCACTCAAATTGCCAAATCTTGGTTTGCGGACAATAGGATTAAACTGCTTGACTGGCCTCTTAGTCGCTAGATTCGAACCCCATTAAGTGCCTTTGGACGATTTAAAAAAAATTATCGGAAGGGAAGCTCAAAAAACTGTTAATGAATGTGGGGTCCACCTTCTAAGTATGACAGAAAATAGCACTAAATATTTTTGATAATATTACAGATAGTATACCAAAAAGGATGGAAGCATTAAAAAACTCGGAGTGGTCGTCATGCAAAATGTCAATGTGCTATAATCGAACTTTTTACTTACTTCTCTAAAGTTGAAATTTTTGAAGAAAGTGATGGGATTCGAAAGCAAATTTAATACCCTTTGAAAGTATGTATTTATAATTTTTTGTACGTATTGTTTCTAAAAAATGTCTAAGCTTTGAGCGAAATATTGGTATATGTATATGGAGGCTAGAATAGATTTTCACCCGACCTTAACCATTTTAGGCAAAAAAGTGCACCGTTACTAGAGAAACAGATTCGAATTGCTCCCACAAGGCCTACTCCAATCGTCTCGACCATAAAGTTTCATGTCTGAGTGGGCAGATTTACTCTCCGTTTTCACAAATTTTCACATTGTTGTAAGATGTGTTAAAAAGACCGGCAAAGATTTGGATTATTAGAGGCACCTACGTCTTAAAGAGTTTCAAATCTTAATTGCCCTACCTAATCGGATTTATTGTATTTAGCAACAGTCCTTTATGTAAGTGTTATTGTGGAGCTTAGTTTATGTGCTTTATATGTTATCCCTAAACGTCACTTTGTAACGTCAGCTTGACGAGCTGAGTTGATTTAGCCATTTTCATCTGCCTGTGTTAACGCGAGCAAGTCCCTCAGCTTCTGAGACATCTATTTGAAGTTTTCCATACATCTTCTTCTCTCCAAGAAGCTGCTCATTTGCCGGAATCGCCGATATTGCACTACTATTGCTTATAGTCCTCATACAAACCGAAACTTAAGTTTCTGTATGGAAACTTTTTTATTTGTGAAGATATTCTAGTTTTAGCGCAACTAAAGTTAACGTTTGTTTCTTGCTATATAAAAATTAAATATATTTGTTTGTCCAAGACTATCCGATGATCAATTACTGGAGATAAAAGGCAAGTTAAAACAGAAAAATTATCAACTTCTTTACAAATTGTTTTGCAAAAAATGCTACTTCGCTGATGCTGATCTTTCCTTTATTAATTATGCCTGTAGGTTCTTCTTTTCACACTTTATCGATCGCCCATATTAATTTTATATAGAAAATCACATGGCTTTAAGCGCTCACTGATACACATACATATGTATCAATGCATGTATGCAACAGCATTCAGTGAATCGCTGATTTTAAAGCCAAACATAATGATAATAACTCACTTCACATTGCGCAATGCATGACAGCCGACTCTGCTAAGTGGTGCTAAAGCATTGACCAACGCTCAGCAGGTTTGTTGTTTTTCTTTTTTGGTCTACCAGCCAGCATCTTATGAAATATGTCGCATTCGCAGACGCTGAAGATCTCGTTTTCATTGCTCATTTAGCGTCGCTTCGCACACACACATATGCACATATACACATACCATACATACTACCCAATGCGAACCTCTTAATGAGCAGCTGGCAGTCCCACGACTTCGGCGTCTTGTTTTGCGGTAAACGATTGCCAAGTGAACGCGTCACATAAACCTACTTATCCACAAGCTGTGCCATTTCTTGACCAGTTCAACAACTAAAATAATAACAGTAAAATGCACATGCTTGACCGACAATTTGTCGACTTCTATTTAGTGACTTTTAATCGGCGGCGAGTCGGCTTTGACGCCGTCAGCTGTGTCGTTTAGACTTAAAACGTTTTTACGATGACTTGGATTTCTTTCTATAATTTTTTAATTGAGGCGGTGAGCTGATGCGTTTTCGCTAATGAATTCTGTTAAAAAAAATAATATTTGTTATCGCAGCTGCAGTTGCATCACAGCGTTGAGTTTTTATAATAAATTATTTTTTTATGTCATTAATGTCTTATTTATAACAAAATATTAAACGCTAGTTTTATTATTTCTTAAAGTGGTCAAAAATCTAGCAACCCTGCAATTTTCGGTTATATTGAACTTTACTCAGTTTGTCGCCGTTCGCAGCAACACGGACTGACGTATGGGACGACTTGGCGCATTTTACATCGAGATTATTTATTTATTTATAATAATTCATATAACAAAAAGAGTTTTATTATATAAATACATAAACGCAGCACTGGCTACGAGGCCTTCAGCCGTCTTGTAATTATAACTAGGTGAAAAATTCTAATTGCTAAGGGTTAGTAAAGATGTAAGTTGCTTAAATATATTTTAACAAATCGTTGGTTTTTAAGAATCTATATACAATCATCTCGTTTTTTTCTGAAGGTTCACTTAGTAGTTTTATGAGATCAATGTTGCCAGAGTTGTGGGCTGTTGGGTGAAGCATCGGACAGAGTGTGAGTAGGTGTTTGATAGAAGCGGTAGTTAAAGTGGGCGTGTGTTATGATAGTGTGTCCAATCCTTAATCGAGTATATGTCTTCATTGCGCTAGTTGGAACTGTTGACGAGTAGATTAAACGATTTCTGGCTGGGTTTATGACCGCGTAGTGATGTTTAAATGTTTTCCATTCGCTTGCGTTTTTTTGATGCCTTTTGTGCTTAATAAGGTTAAGAATGTCTTGCTTGGATGAGACGCAGTATGTTAAGGCAGGAGTCCGGGCTACATTTTTCGCAGCGAGGTCTGCAAAGTGGTTGCCTGTAATACCAGCATGGCCAGGGATCCACATTACTTGGATTTTCTGAGGGGTACCAATGACCGCGTCTCTGATAACTTCTATTATGGGATTGCGATTGGAAGGAGACGTTATTGCAGACATACACGATTTGCTGTCTGTACAGATGAGGAACTTTCCTTTAGTCTTTTTTGCGTAATTAACTGCATGAAGGATAGCAGATCCTTCAGCGGTAAATACAGAGCTCGTTGAGGGAAGAAGCCAATTGCAAATAATTTCTCCTGTGGCAGTGACAACTGCTAACGAAGTGGAATCGGTGGACTTGGAACCATCCGTATACAATAACTTCCAGCCATTATTTGTGTAATTAGATTCCAGTTCAGCAAAGGTTTGTTGAAAGACTTCGTTTGGTGTGTTTTGCTTGGACAAAAACATTAGCTTATTCTGTAGTATTTTATCATTGATCAGACAGGGAGGATGTCGAGTGGTGAATTTGCGTGTTGCGTTACGTAAAAAATTATTTTCTGCAGCGAAACTTAAGCATCTCGAAAGAGCCGATTGTATTCTTGGATTTTTTCTTTTTTTCGTGGCATGCGTGATAGTTGTATTTAGTAATGGGCTGGTGTTCTCAGCCGTTTTCGAAAGAATTTGAAGCGAAGATATTAGATTGAAAGTGTACAAAATGCAACTTGTGCAGGAACTGAAGTCGATCGATCTTCCAAAGCGACATCGCTTCGCTTTATTGGCTCTTGTAAAGTTCCAAGAAGATCTGATGTTTTTGCGCCAAATTTGGTTTAGCAATTTAACAACCTGAAAAGATTTAAGATCTGCCATTTCATCCAGTAAAAAATGCGGTTTATAGTGGTTTGTGAGCCAGTGGAATCATCAGTTTATATTTCTTCAAACCGACTATTTGATGCCTGAAATTGAAGCTCGCGATCTCGGCGAAAATGGTTGGACCATCTGTGAATTAGCCGCAGCTAACACTTGAAAAATATAATCTTCAACAAATTAATGATCTTTCGAACGGTAATAAACATTCTCAATTAATGTTGAAGTTTCTGTGTTTTACCTTTGAAAAGATAAGGAACGTCGAAAAAGATCACCTTTATTTGTAAAATTCTTCCGAAATTGCATTTCTTGATTTTTATACAGGAAAGTGAACGAATTTAACACGTCCGTCCGATGTCGGTTTGAATAATAAGGTCATTCTTTGTGAAAAAGATGATTCGAAACTTATAGACTCATTGTACTCGGCAGAATGCTATGGACATTTCTAAAGCAAATAGATTCGATATGTAGCTGCTTGATTGCATCGTTTTCTCAATTATTTCAATGCTCAATTTAGCAATATTTCTCCATGTTGTAAGTGATCACATGCTTTTAATAGAAAAGTGACACTGCACAACTGTAGAGGCTTCGCGATATTGTCAATCTTCTTAGAGCAATTGCATTACATCACACGCTTTCCTCCTTTCAAGACTCTCCACAACCACACGTCCTCGTTCCAAACACTTGTTAAATTATAATTTATTTGTGCCAGTGCATGACAGAATGCTTGACTACAATTTCCATTAAATTTATTTAACGACTTTAATTGTTAGTGATCCAGATATTAATTGCTCAATGTCTGGGGCAATAAAAAATAGTTAAGGCATGCAAGAGTATTTCATATGAAGTGCAGCGGGAATTTCTGGGAAAATTTCAAAATTTATTTTTGGAAAATTAGCTAATTAGTAACGGAGCAACATTACACAACTTTGCGGTATATTAGTGAACCCATTTTTTTATTGTAAAATACTTATTTTTGTTTTTGTTTTTTTTTTTATATACATAAAATAAAAACATTTCTTTATCTTTTTTTAAATTTTTTTTCCTTTATTTCTTTTATTTTTTTTATTTTTTTCTGTTTCTCGTTTTTTTGCAATTTTTCGCATTCGCGTGCAAACTTAGAACATTAATTTATGACTTTAATTGGTAAATGAGCCACAAATCACAGAATAACATCGAAATAAAAACAAAAGAAGAAAAATAAAAACAAAATCGCCAAAAGCAGGCCAAACACACCAAACAAGTCGAAAATTAATGTTGCTTATGTTCGACAGCAATAGCAATACAAATTAAGAGCCAAATATGAACGCATGTTGTTGTTGTTGGTAAGTAAAATGTGTAAAAGCCGCAGACGAAGCAAAAAATTTCAGACAAACAAAAAATCTTGCTTACATAAACAACAACAAAACGAATTCATGCAATCGGACAATATGAAAATAAGAAAAATATATAAATGAAGTAGTAAAAAAAAATTGAAACAAAAATAGCAAGCGGTCAATTTTTCCACAGAAATAAAAGTACCCAAAATTAAAAAAAAAAAATATTAGAAAAGATATTTATATAGGGGAAGGTGGGGAATGTTGGGCAGGTAGGGAATCCCGGGCCAGCGCGATATTTTTTTCCCTAGTATAGGTTGACAGCTGCAACCAACTGTCATCGGCTCGTCTCATACTAAGCTCAGTTTCTATATAGCACTCGAGCTGTGAACACGTGTTATAACCTCTCTGCGACAACAAAAAGAAATTCGACACTCCGAAAGTTTTTTTTCAACTCTGTGTACAGTTGATTTTTTTCACATTTTCCAATAAATTCATCCAGGTAAATATGTTTATAATATTAGTTGAGCCTTTAGCCTTCGACACACAAAAGAAATTTTGCACGAATTTACATTGTGTTCATTATCCACCGCCATTTTGCAAATATGAGCGTTTGGGGAATCTATTACGGGGAATGTCGGGCCACATAGTTTTTTACATTTGACATGCTAACTTCATATATTTGACGTGTATAAGTGATTTTTCGTGCAGAATTTCAACAACACAATAGTTTTTCAACATTTCCTGATAGTTTCGTGCTCCGAAAATTTTTTTTTAGTCATTATGCCGCGGTACTATCCCAAACAAGAGAAAATTGTTGATTTCGACAACATTTTGGAGGCGATCAAGTCGGTGAAAATACATCACAACAGCGTTCGACAATCTGCGACGGCACACAAAATTCCGAGGACCAACCTGATGCGTTATATTGCAGCATTTGATGGTGCGAGCATACTGCCAATGCCGATGTAATGAAGAATTTGCTGGCTGAAAGCACGACGATGGGCACAAAAACAGTGAGTTCTGCTGGTTTCTTTCTTTTCTTTCATCGAATAATAAATAATATTTTCCGATCCTTGTCGATCAGTGCGATGTTATCGCCGAAAACCATCAAATCCGGCTTCCGAACAACTGGCATCTACTGTTCAACAAATGCGCTTCGGAACTGAGCGGCGAAAATTTGTTCGGTGACGAAGAGAAAGACGCCGACAATCAACGTCGAGTTCTTGCCTCTAGTGATGCCATTGTGACTGCTGCGAATGAGGAGGTGTCAACGTCGGAGGCATCGAACACTTACACCTTCATCCACTGCGAGTCGGAATAATCTTTTTCGCCAATTCCTATTTTTCTTATTATTTATGAATCTCTCTTTCATTTCCATTGATAAATAAACGTTTTTCATCGGTAACAATCATGTTTTAATCGATTTACAGACCCGACATTCCCCACCTTTTTTCAAAATCGCAAAATCAGGTTTTTTGCGCCAATGGCTATAACTTTTAAATTTTTGTAGAATTTTATCAAACCAATGTTATCAAAAGGAAGGTTACGACTCGCACTACAAATCCATGCTTTGGAATTTTCACAAAAAATAACTTTTATGTGACTTTTTAACCGAAATCAAAACTATGCCCAACATTCCCCACCTTCACCAATTTAAGAAAAGAAACTCTAACAGCTGCCATGGTCGATTCCTACTTGCAATTGCTTACTTTCAAATATATTTATCAAATATGATTTATAACGATTCATTTTTTTAGAAGTGCGGTTTTAATGAGACAATCATTTTTTCGGAGTGTGTCTTTTAACACCTGTTCTTCATGCGTACACAGTATAGCTTGCTATTTTATAATAAACAGACGAACTCCGGAACAACGTTTGCAAAATTTAATACCAAATAATAGTTCGATCGACAGCGATCGCGATCGCGCAGCTGAGCCGGCAATTCGAGCAACCGTGTATCAGTTTTGCAACACGTTTACTCTAGTGGATAATGCGCATTCTCAAAGACGCTGTACAGTGCGCACCAAAGACGCTGTTGCTGCTGTGAAGCAGAGTATCGAAGAGAACTGAGCGAGTCCATCTGCGCAACAAAAAGAGCTGTGCTCATCCAATTTATTGAAATTAATTGTAGCCAAGCTACCATTAAGCGCGTCGCACGTTTGTCAAATGGGTCTAAAGCGAGATGGCCACCTGATTTTCAGAAGAACATTTTTTCCCCGATGAAGCTTACTTTTGCTCTAATGGGCACGTTAATAAACAAAATTGTCGCATTTCGAGTGATGATGATCCACAAGCCATCGTTTAGACACCATTACATCATTGGAGAGGGAATCATTTATCCATATATCTTCAGAAGTGAAACCGTCCATAATCATACAATCAATGGGGAACGATATAGAGCCATGATTATTGAATTTTTCGTGCTTGAATTGGGGGATGTTGATGTGAACGACCTTCAGTCCCAACAAAACGGCGTTACAATCAATTTATTGAAGAAAACTTTTGCTGAGTGCATTATTTCGCGTCGTGGGCATTTCGTTACATTTTAAGGTGCTACATTTCAATAAGGGTCCTTATTCCTCGATTCCTTATTTAAATTATTTTTTAATAATACCCAACGATTACTCTCCTCCCGCCCAACCAACGCGAGGGGCGCAATCCTCGAACGAGCGGAATTATCCGAGTCATAAAAGGCAAGAGAGTTTTAAGCGTTGCGATCTTAAGCTGCTCAGCTACAGAAACAAAAATTTCAACAGCCGAAATTAAGAATTAGATTAAAGTTTATAATTTTTAAATGTTACTTGTTAAGAGTAGATAAAATAATTTTTTTAATGGTAAAGAGTGAGTCTGTTAGAGCAAATCTCCTGGAATGAAAATTGAAATCAAGACATATACGGCGGAATGGTTCGTTTAACTCAAAATTGGTTCTAGAAAATTTTAAAAATAAGGGTCTAAACTGCCTGGTAGAGCGAGCGGGAACGTTAAACTTAATATCAGATAAGAGAGATGGGCTACAGATTATAATACCACATTTCATATGTTTCAAAATGTTCTTCTTCCACTTAATTCAGCACTGTTCCGTTTCCATCATGTTCCATTAAATTTCTTATATGTGTGCGAAATGTTCTTCTTCCACTTAATTTACCACTGTTCCGTTTCCATCATGTTCCTTTAAATTTCTTATATGCTAGTAAAATGTTCTTCTTTCACTTAATTCACCAGTGTTCCGTTTCCAATATGTTCCATTAAATTTCTTATATGTTTGCAAAATGTTCTTTTTCCACTTAGTTCAGCACTGTTCCGTTTCCATGATGTTCCGTTAAGCTTCGTGCATGTTTGCAAAATATTCTTATTCTACTAAACTCTTCACTGTTCCGTTTCCATTATGTTCCATTAAATTTTATACATGTTTCCGAAATGTTAGTGTTCCGTTTCCATTGTGTCCTCTGTGTTTCCAAAATTTTCTTCTTCCACTTAATTCACCGTTTCCGTTTCCATTACGTTCCAATAAATTTGATATCTGTATGTTTCCAAAATGTTTTTTCTACTTAATTCACCACTGTTCACCACGTTTCCATTATGTTCCGATAAGTTTCCATTCCAAGTCATTCCGCACACCGCTCTTAATTTATATTCATGCTCAGTTCGTATTATTCGTCTTTTGTTATATATTTTTCGCTTTGCCAATTATGCCTACACACACATGCTTTATCAGCAGCGCCTGCAAATTGCCTTCAATGACTTTCATTCCTATTAATTGCTTACAATTTGTATTTTTATCGTGCTTAGTCGCGAAAATATGTGTTTCTACTTTTTTAACCAGACAGTCACAGCTCGGCGAGTCACACATTCGCACGCCTCAATTACTTTTCAATTCTATAAATTGCACGTTTTCATTTTCATTTCTATACATATTATTAGTAATTGCTTTTTTACGCATGCGTGTGTGTGTATATGTGTGTTTAGGAATATGAAATATTACTTTTGCCACAACAGTCTTAAATTTCAATACCGCATATTGTTCTGTTAGCAGCTACAATTTGTGCAACTAAATACCTAAATAAGTATATAGTATATACTTGCATTCATATATACAGCCATCTACATTCCTCAAATTGTTATTGTTGCTCCAATTGATATTGGCGCTTTTGTTATTTTTATTGTTGCTATTCTTGTAGCTGTTAATATAGTCATTAATAGTGTCTGTAGAAAGATCGAGATCGACACCTCCAAACCCAGGAGAGCGGAGAGTTAGCCAACCACTCAGTCAGTCAGCTGTACGTTTGTCAGCGCCAACTCAGCGATCGTGGCGTCCATTAATTTATGCTCCCTAATATTTACATTCGAAAAAATCTGAAGCGTGTGGTGCACGCACTTCCAGTCACAATAACACAGATGTATAAGCAACAATAACAACAGAAACAACAACAATATCAACAAAAACAACAACAGCAGGCACCTACAACGCCAGGTGGATGCATGGCGCTCTCTCACAGGTGCCTGCCCGCAGCGGTTATCTGCTAGATAAAGTGTGCACCCTGTGCTCCGCCCTGTTTTAAGGTTGGCTGGCGCTCGCATTTTCGAACGTGTGTCGCTTCAATTACGCTTTTATTACAATTGATATTGTTATTGTTGTTATTGATTTTTTGGTATTTTTATTTTTACTACAATTGCTGGATTGTTTGTATTTACTTTTTCCATATATTTTCCAATTGTTTTGTTGTTACTGTTATTGTTGTGCAATAATGTCGATGTTCCAGCGCTTTTTATTTATCACATAACGGTGTAAACGGGTATCAATGTAAATGCGAAATATATAGAACGAAAAATGTACGCAAAAACAATAGCAAATAGACGTAGGAGAATTTCGAAATAGCTGTTGTAATTTGTATACCCTGTAGAGGGTATATTAAGTTTGCTTCGAAGTTTGTATAACCCGGAAGGAGACTTCGGAGCCCATATGAACTATGAATAGGACGGGTGATCCACGTAGTGGTACCTTTTCATCAGGCGTGAGTCGTGTCAAGGTGTCCTTTTTTTTGCTGAGTTTGCGATGAGGCCAATTTCTGACTCAATGGGCAAAAAGAAAAAAATCACCCATGTCATTCGCCAGTTATCAGTCGAAATATTTAAACAAGTCATCAAAAATTGGATTGGAATTGGATCCATTGGTGCTACCTGAGACGTAACCGCGGACAACATTTGTAAAAAAATAAATGTCAAAGAATGTTCTTCGATGATCGAAACTGACCTTAACCACCTCAACGAATTTGTGATCGGCTTAAAACACTTCTTTGATTTATGAATGTCTGTATGATTATTTTAATCAGCTATAATCTTTCAAAGTGAGATTCCTGTTAGAATAATATCGATTCTAACCTAACTTAAATTAAAAGCTCAAGCCTTGTGAACGTCGACAACGTTATAGACTCGTTTTCGACAAGCTTAAAACATTTCAATGAATAATCGTTTTGAAGGTTTTGGCACTGGTGTTGTGAAGATTTAAAAGGTTCAGTGAGAGAAGATAAGGATTTGTAAACCGATTTCGACAAAAAAGTTCTGCGAAGGACATTAATGTTTGAAAGTATATTCCGAACATCTTTTGACAACAAAATTATCTTCGACAGGTTCACTTGACAGTAACATTAGAATTGTATTAATTTTCTTGTCGGGATCTTTAGAAAGGTTTTCATAAAATTTATTGAATCAATTACAGAAACATTGATCAGAATTTAAGTATCTAAAACCAATAACTTCCTGTTACTGATATCACATCCATAAGAACTAATGTTCCCCTCACTTTACAATCCATTCCTAATATCGTTTGTTCTACGTAACCAGAGTTGATCTAAAATAGAGTCCAACTAAAGATCGTCAGTTTGACAACGATCGAAAAGAAAGAACTGTAACTACCTCGCAATCCTCGAAACTTTCAAAACACTCTTTTGTGAATCGTTAGATGGTTGTATGAAATAAATACATATAAAGTCATTCCCAGACATGAATAGACCCACGAAAAGTTTCGAATCATAACTTTCGGTGATCCAAGGTTTAGTAGTAGTACGACCTTAGTTTAACTATTAGCCTTTACGACTTACTTCGAGTGCTTTGAATTAAGGTAGTATAAAGTGCTTAACCCCAGAAAATAGCTATTGAATATACATATACTCAACTATCTGAGTGAGAAGTTCGTTTGCTCAATTTCAAGCGGTTTCAAAGAAACTTAAGCGTTTTCTACAACGAGTTAGCGCATTACAATAGAATGCGCTCTGTCCCAACGTATAACTGTATGAAATCTCTTAATTATCAATTTCATGAATTAACTAAGTTGTCAAGTGAGTTGAACCGATCATAGCAATGTCGGATGAAGACAATTTGACGTATCTTTATTGTTGCTGAGAAGAATTAATTAAGAAGTGGAAATATTAATGAGAATTTCTGATCGAATCTTAATTTATAATTGCTGCATTGGATCAAAATAAATAATTTCTGGTCATAAAAATATGAATATGAATTATAATCAATAAAAAAGGTATTAATATTATTGAATGGATAATTAAAGTTAAGCACAGATTAAATTCAGTAATTTCTTTTAAAAGCCTTTCAAATGGAGAGTCGCTTTGTTTAAAAAAAAGTCCTAAAGCGGGTTATTAATTCAGAGAAAACAGTTTTTCTATTTTATTAAAACATTAGCTCAAGCCAACTTTTTGTTCTCCGTTCGTTTAATATTCGCTTTTCCACTATTCTGTTCTTATCTATTAAAGATTTCTTCTAGAGTACATTACTTCAATGATTAGGTTCTAACTTAAATAATAGAGCATACAAAACCATCCCTCCCCACAGCGATTGTTCCTAATATACATAATTCAAATACAGTTCAATTACCTTTGCGTCTTCATTGCATCAATTCTGTGCTATTGCTACACTGTTATTCAAATTTTTTCAAGCAATCGCGACTCGATTGATCAGCCGTCGATTCGTTCAACCTTTCAATGTTTTACAGAAACGAAAATAAAGAAAAAGCCGATCATCTAATTTTTGTTTGAAGCAGCTAACAAGTGCGTCACGAGAGTTTTGCGTGAAGTAGTTCACCTCGCGTGCTTTAGATAACTTGACGAGCTGTTGTAGATGTTCGACAAAAAAATTTATTTACTTTTTCATCTAGTATTCAATAGGTTCAATAGTTATTGTCTCCCACAATTAAGTAGATTCTAAAAATGTTTTAATAAGAAAACATTTCTTAAAGAACAAACTCGCATGATTACGCTTCCAGTATACTATCTTCTTCTCTTTGTTGTTGGTAATTTTTTCTTATTTTCTAAACTATACTATTTATGATACTATCGATATCATATACATATATAATCTTCCCCCTTACACTAACCGTTTAAACTTATAAATCTCCAGACACTCGCTAGTCGTAGGGAGATGCTTTGTATAATATTTCTGGTCAAACTCATGAATGGGTCAGTCTGTAGCCCATCTCTCTTATCTGATATTAATTTTAACGTTCCCGCTCGCTCTACCAGGCAGTTTAGACCCTTACTTCTAAAATTTTCTAGAAAAAACAACGTACATGTCATGATTTCAATTCTCATTCCAGAACATTTTATCTAACAGTCTCACTATTTAAAATTAAAAAAAAATTATTTTGTCGACTCTTAACAAGTAACATTTAAAAATAATAAACTTTAATCTAATTCTTAATTTTGGCTGTTGAAATTTTTGTTTCTGTAGCTGAGCAGCTTAAGATCGCAATGCTTAAAACTCTCTTGCCTTGTCTCGTTGAGTATTATTATTATATCAAAACACAAAATTCTTTGGGCAATCAACCGTTTTGAACAGTTGAGACCAACTTGTATGGACAGTAATGGCAACATTGCTCAAATTTGAAAAAACTACTGATTTCCATGTTGTCACTATTGGCATAAGTTTTGACAAATATCGTTTGATACGAACGGTAAGTACAGAAGGGCGGCACCTCTGTCACTAATTCCAGAATATGTATCTATCCTTTGGAGAGACACGAGGGTCGCAATTATACAAGAGGTTGGCAAAGGAGGTTATTCGAATGGATCGAGTTCAGTGATCCCCTATATGCATATAGGAGATGTTAGGGTCTACATGGTGTCACCTGGCTTCATCATGAACTGGTGTTACAAAATGGTGGTTAAGCCAATTGTGTTTTATGGTGTTTCTTGTGGTGGACCGCTGTTACAAAAGTCTCATACAGAAAACTGATGTAGCAGATAGCGACTAGCTGTTCTCTACTAATCGGCATTGCAGTGGAAAACTGTAACAAAATCAGCTACAAAATTGTCGGCGCTAAGTAAATTCTTCACAATGACCTTCGACCACAGCACAATAACCAGGGGTTTCTAGAAAAAAATTTACCATATACTCTCACGCTTTACTTGGATTTATACAGACGGATCAAAAATGGCTAATGGAGTAGAAACGGGAATCTATTGCTCAGAGTTGAATCTTAAACAACCTTTCATGCTTCCTGCAATATTCTTTAGGTGGAAGTATTTGCGGTCAGGATCGAGCAGTACTAAGAACAAGTAGGTTTATGTATGGCGTGACAGTCGGCCACTATAACCTAACCTAATTAAAATATTTTTTTCGATATTGTCAAATAAACCGCACCGCTGCACCTGCTTCTCTCACGCATCAAGAAAACGCCCAGCTACTTTGCTCTTAGCTTAAGCCTGATAAGAATCAACATCAACAATCATCAGAATGAAAAAATGAGCTGAAGCCAAAAAAATTCCAGCTAAGTCGCTCAAAAATCAAGGTAATGCTTACTATTTTTTCGGCGTAATTTTTTCTTTTCTTCTTCTCTGTTTGAAATGGCTGTTCCGTGAAACCCGCTTTCAGTCGATCAAAGAGATAAATCAAATTTTGCTGAAGGAGCTGAAGGCCATCCCAAAAACTGCTTATGAAAAGTGTTTCGAGGACTGGAAAAATCGTTGGCATAAAACATATGTTATACATGTGGTGGGATTACTTTGAAGGTAGCAAAATAAATATTCAATAATTAAATATTTCTGCGTGTTTTTTTACAATTTCCGTGTACTTTTTTGTAACATATAATATACCTAGTGATGCACCTTACCTTTCATTACATTTGTAATGCAAAAGCAGTAATTCCTTCCTCCGGACTTTTTTCGTTACTGTCAATATTTATTGTTTAACCAACATTCTCCATTTGTTTTAATTTCATATTTTTATTTATTAGAATTTTCACAACAGTTTATATATATACATACATACATATGTATGTATGTATATGTTTTCATGCCTTTCCAATTTCTGCACATTTCATTCGCTTTCGTCATCTACCAAAGCGCTCATTCGCTTAGGCGAGATCTTCGAACTCTACTTTCTGGGAATAAAACAAAACCAGCAAATACCGCTGTCTTTTATATCGCACATTTTCGATTTTCATTAGCATTTACATACATACTATTAAATTTTTTTTCATCACAGATGCGCGTATCGAACAGAAGATACAAAACGAAACAATTCGGAAGATACAAAACAATTAACGGCAATACACTCTGCGCCACAGAAACACACAAACGAATGCAATCTTCAAAGTTTTACGTCACCGGTGGCTGCACGATTCCGATGAATAACTTCACGCCTCGAGCGATAACCGTTTGCACGACGCGCTTCGAACGATGTACGTAGATACATATCCACATATCATAAAAAAAACACACACGACAACAAAGATCGCATAACGATCGCTAAGAGATGGCAAGCAGCTGGCGGAACGGTTTCGCGCTACGATTTCTACATAACATAAGTACCTATGTATATGTGTAGATGTAGAGCAATTGTCGGCTGGATTAGTACAAGTGATCGCGCCAAAGCTTTAGATCGCACTAAACGGCACTTGCGATCGCTTTACGACAGCAACCTAATCAGCTGAGCTCGGCGCAATCGACGTCATTGATATTGGATAATAAAAGTGGCGAAGTAAAAAAAAAATGCCAACACAAAAGAACATAAATAAATAGTTTAATATGCAAAACAAGCGTAGCGTGGAGAGTAGGCAATACAAAAAGCCGGTTGCTGGCGGGCAATTGTTGTTGGCCTTAGGGTGTAGGCCTGTGGGACTGCTTCGATAAGCAAACAGGTATGTCGAATTCAATATTTGTAGAATATTTTTTTATTTTCAAGAATTCAACTATGAATTGTTGATCAATATCGAGCGAAGGTCAAAAAGAAAATCGAAATATAAATATTTTGTATATATGTATACGAGTTCTCTTGTAGTATTTCTAGGGAGTACAAGAGTTAAATCTCGTTAAATGTTGAAATATAAGGTGGAAAGCTCTAAGAAAGTAAAAATATAGTTAAATAAAATTTTTTCCAAGAAAACCGTGCGAAAGTGTTCTTAGAAATTGCATTTCTCTTATATGTCAGTTTTTTCAAGATGCACAAATACAAAATTTTCCAGTGCATGTGAGACAAAGAATTGTCCGTAATGTCGAGAATATTGCTCCCGCTAGCGTATCAATTGAAGAAAATCAGTCTTTCATACATTGTTGTCAAGCGTTGGGTATCTCTGTGACGTCGTTGTGGCGAATTTTGCAAAAAGATCTTGGCCTACATCTTTGCAAGATCAAATTGACGCAAGAACTGAAGCCGCGTGACCACCAGAATTGTCGTATATTCGTGAATTGGGCGGAGCAACAATTTGAAAATGATCTGGATTTTCATCAAAAAATCATCTTCAGTAATGAGGCTAATTTCTGGCTGAATGGATTAGTCAATAAGCAAAATATGTGTTAGTCAGCAATCCATACGTACTCCCTGAGTCACCGTTGCATCCAGAGCAAATCACGGTTTGGTGCAGCTTATGGGCCGGCGACGTTACGAATTTTTTGGCCCGAATCGGGTGATATGGACTTGAGCAATATGTGGTTCTAATAGGACGGCCACAAGCCTCGCATAGTAATCCATCGATTTATTGAACCATTTGGTGAACGTGTTATCTCACGAAAAAATCACCGGTTTTTGATGTGTCTTTTTTGAAAATTTGGTTCAGCATGTGGACTTTTGCTTCCGTAAGAAATCGAGTTAAATAATAATGGCATCGAAACTTTCACAGAATTTCATTGATATCCCAAACCGTTTTTGTTTTATTTGTTAAAAGACATAATATCGAAATTATAATCAGTTGTAAACAAATTTTTTGCAAAAACAATCAAAATCGCTTCTCGCTTTCTATTTGACAAATTATTTTTTCTTAGGTTTGGAATGCTACTTCCTATACTATTGTGTGCATTTTGTATAAAAAAAACCAGTATCAAACGGTAACTGGAAGAGCCATACAGAGGTTGCAATCTGAAGGGACCTCCGTTTGACAAATAAAAATGGAAAGCTTTTCCACAGTTGCTAAACACTTTTAAATGTTGAAAATTTGTTAAAAAAAAACCATAACTAATTTTAATAAATTTACCAGAAAATTAACTTACTTTTGCTTTTGGTTGTTCTGACTTACCTGATCCAGTACCAACACATTTTCTATCCTTAGAAATATAATTTATACTCTCTTGTGTGGAATTTGTATCACTAAAACAAGCAAGTTTATTAAATGCCGTATTTGGGCTAAATTTACTTTCTATTTGCCCTCATTAGAGGCCTATTAAAGTCTTTATTACAACAGCCATTCCGAATGAGTCACTAAGAAACATGCATATGTATGTATGTATATAGTAAATTCGATTGATTATTTGAACACTTGTTTATTTATTTTGGAAATTTCTTTAACTGTTACGGGCGTTTATTTACAGTAGCTTCTTTTTATCGAGAATTTTATGGCAGCATTTCTTCATTGATTTCATCTCTCGGCATATTTTTCGACTTGTAACGCCACTCTAAATTATTTTTAACTACAAAAATATTTATGTGTGTAATACACTGTGTATGTTTAACAACAATTTGTAAATTGAAAGTGTAAATTGATGAATGCTCGTTTACTTTGATGATGAAATCACTGCCATGTCACACAGACACACATGAAGACATGTATATGTAGGTATGTGCGTGTGTAGATAAAACCAATAGTACTTTGCTATTTGCATACAACGATTCTACTATGAATTTGCTTAGTGCGAACTTCACTCTCCTTAGTGCGCCGTGCTTCCCCTCAGTTGATAGTAAGGCGTGAAATTTTACTAAAATGCGTATGCATACAAACTTTTAACTTACTTGCAAAGAAAATATGTATATTTCTAATACAAAACAAAAACAAAACAAAAAAACAATACAAAGTAAGAAAAATTATTTAACATGTTTGTGCTTTTTCGTTAATTTTTTGCTGTCAAGTTTTTATTAAAATTAATAGTGGCAGTTAAAGATCCAGTGATTGAACTCTTCGAAGCTTACCTTATGCTGATATATGCGAGATACATACATATATGCTGATTTATGGGTTCCAAAGATTTCCTCATAACCTACTCTTTCGGAATAAACTTCATATGACTCGAAACTAGTTCTGGATTTCTTGCGATTACGCTAGCTCAGCTGGTTTTAACATTAACTTCTTCTTGCGATATGTCAAGCTCTGCACGCTCATTTTTATTGCCTATTTAATAGACTTAGACTTGAATGTAGGCTTTTGTTTAACTCTCTAGTACTGTCTAATAATGTTAAGTTCAAAGCTGATATGCCTATTTTTACGCTGTGAATGTTTGGGATATGGAATAACCTCAAATTGTGAAACATTATTTTCATTTTTTTCCAGTTAGAAGTTAATCATTGATTTTACTAAAGGATCACTCCGATTCTGGAATTTCAAAATGCAAAAGAAACTTCGCTTCACACAAAGGCTTATTAATTTGTTAGTCAATTTTCTAGCGATGAATGAAAGTTTTGAAATATTTTTTTTTTTGCGTTTTGAGTTACTTTGTTGGCGTTTTAGTACGGATCCTTAACTTATTTGTAAATATAATAAAACCTGCATACTGAAGAGAGTGTAGCTTCTTAACGGCGAAAGAATTTTTCAAATCCTTCAAGAAGTTTCACAGCCTATTTAATACCAATAAAAAAAACAATCAAATCTTTTTTCTTTATAATATTAGTGTAGATGCCCGGAAAAGACTATAATCCAAGATTAAGTGTGAGTCATATTTGACTTGAGTAATTCTAAACCATTTTTGCCGAAAACTAGTCCAAACTTTTAAGTTAAGTATCATTTTTTCTTTGATTAAAAAGATAAGGAAAGTATATTTATTAGACAGTTGGGCTTCATCTGAACGCTAGTGAGCCGCACCACTCACGATTCTCTGCCTTATTTTTTTAATTCTTTAGCGTTAACGAAAGTGAAGTTTTTCTCTACATAATGGTGAGAACTCGGATATATTTTGATCTCCAGATATCAATCGAAAATATCAGCAAGCTGGTCAAGTTGTGCTATATCTGCACTACATCTTTGACTGCCCGATTCCATGAGATTTCAATCACCCAATCAGTTAAATTACTGGCGTGAGCTATTTATTATAAGTGAGATTAATGTATCTCCGGTGTTTCTGGCAGCACAGTAGATTGAATTCCAATCACTGGTTTTAAATCTCCCGCTTCACCATAAATTACAAATGTTTTTGTTTGCCATTCTTTGTTTTTTTTATCCAAAACTTTCTATTTTCAATCAGCACATTATGGCTACAACAAAAGCAAAATTGCCGTGTTTTCCCAATATTTTTCATCACAAATTTACAGCAGCAAAATCGAGACTGAAGGTAAAATGCAATAAAAAACAAACAATACAAAAATAAAAACAAACAAACATGGCAACAAAAAAAGTAAAGTGAACAAAACAAATAAAAGCAAGCTTCCATTAGCATAATAACGCTGAGTCGCGCGGTGGGCGCAATTGTATTTGGTGCAGCGCAGTCAACGCTTCTTTTCTTCATTTAGAAGCAGCTTCGAGTTGCCTTTTACGTCATTACATTCAATTGCTTTGCTATTTTTTGTGTGGCGCACAACTCACTCATTCGCTCGTTTGCCTTTTGGTCGCCGCGCAATGACCATGGTCCATTCAATGATCAGCTGGTGTAATTATGTACTATATACATATGTATAACTATTATTTGAATAATAAAAAGTTGTTGGTAATAGAAATACTTTCACTATTAACAATAACATAAAACTATCAGATCTATGCTTCTGGTTTCATATATACCATAAATCCGAAGTTTTTAGATTCATATATTCTATATTATATACATTATCTTTAAACTTTAAGATAACTCCAGTACATCCTGTTACATATTTGTCATATAGACATAGGTTCTAAAATACCTTTTTTAAACTTCGTACTGATGCTGTTAGCTCAATTATTTCCGACGCGGTTTTTGCATAATTCATTAAAAATAAATTTACCAGATGATTGACTGAAAATTAGGTTAGTATTTTTAAAACGTTATGTCGATTTAGGTGCTGTTCCTGGCTAAGCTGTGATAAACAGAGGTGCAAAACCCGGCTAACAGAACACATTTTTATTCTACCCTTAAAACCGTGGTTGCTCTTTCAATTCCATCCAATCAAACATCTCGAGATCGTAGAACAGAAAAAGCAACAAAATCAATTCGACAACTGCTAATTGTATTTGTTATAAAATCCTCTATGTCACTAATCTCTCACTAATTTAACTTTGAGCACTTACTGAGAGAAATCCTAAGCGAAAAAGGCGCTTTAATTAGTAAGTCAATAAGACTTGGCTTAGAGTGGTGCTGGAAATATACCCCAGTTTGTGAATCATAAAAAAACGAGAGAGTTTTCCTGAACTATACTTGGCTAAATCTAAAATATGGAAGAGGTAGACTTTAAGAGGATAAGGTCATAAGTAGAAGTTCACGCAAGTCAGGAAAGTTCTAAGAGCACCATTCACTTGGGAATGACTAGAAACGATTATTTTACACATGGCTCAAGCAGCTCCCGACTTTCGGTCTTAGAATAAGTAAACTCTGGGTAGCCAAAGAACATCCGAGCTAAAGTGAGAACGCGAAACATCCTAACCTAGGATTGCGCGCTGGGATTGGAACCCGCCATGAAAAAAACATTTCCAATAATAAAAAGACCTCATTCTATGACGATGGAGTAGACGTTCTATTGCCCGACCATGGTGAAATTCGAAGATCAAAAACAACAAACCGGCGAAGGCCGATGGATTACCGGCAGAGCTATTCAAATACGGCGGCGAAGAACTGATAGGGAGCATGCATCAGCTGCTTTGTAGAATATGGTTGGACGAAAGCATGCCCGACGATTAAAATTTAAGTGTACTCTGTCCAATCCATAAAATCTGCACTAACACACGTTGGATAAACATCTTCAACATCAAGGTTCTATTGAGCGTACCGTGTGAAAAATTAAGGTCCACCGTCAAAAAGCTGATAGGGCTTTATCAGTGTGCCTTTAAGCTTGGAAAATCAACAACCAGATATTCACCATGCGCCAAATCTTGGAAAAGACCCGTAAAAAGAGGATCGACAAACACCACCTCTTCGTCGATTTTAAAGACAAGAGCACTTGCCTGCCTGCTAATTCGGACTGAGTAGGGAATTAAGAAGTAAACTCTTCTCTTGACGAACAAAAACCAAACTCTACAAGTCACATATCATTTCCGGTCTACTAAATGGTGCAGAGGCATGGCCGATGACAACATCTGATGTGTTGACGTCACGAGTTTTCGACAAAAAGGTTCTGCGAAAGATTTATATTTCTTTGCGTATTGGCATTAGCAAATACCGCAGTCGATGAAACAATAAGCTGTACGAGATATACGACAAAATTGGCATAGTTCAGCGAATTAAGAGTAAGCGGCTACGTTGGTTCGGTCATTTCGGCCAAAAAACACTCCTGCTCGGAGAGTATACTACGGAGTACCCGTCGGTGGAAGCACAGGAAGTGGAAGACCTCCACTTCGTTGGGAAGACCAGGTGGAGCAAGACCTGGCTTCGCTTAGAATCTCGCCACGTAGCGTAGCGAAAAGAAGAAACGACTGGCGCACTGTTGTTAACTCTGCTATAACCGCGTCAGCGGTATCTACGCCAGTAAAGAAGAATAAGAGTAGGTGTATTCGCTTTAATAGGGAGTTTTCGGTTGGGTTTTACTTTACTGGGAATTGGTATTCTTTTGTAGCCACTCTAATGAGCATGACTTTGAGTGGTCTGAGCTTTGACCCTTTTTGAGCTTTGAAACTTTCTCGCAGGTTTCAGTTATTGTTCTCTTTATATGCGGATATTGTATCTCTCTCTAAGGTGATCAGATTTGGAAGTACCAGAAGTTAAAGGTTCACGACCACACAGTACATTTTTCAAAGAGTTTTATATATAGTGATCTTTCAAAAAGGTGTATCTGCTTGCTATATGTACATATATCACTGTCTAAATTTTCTTTATTTCAATTGTAGTGTTTACTGGGTAACTTTCAATATGCTGGGGTAGCGATACAAATTTACAATAATGCATTTGAGATATTATGCGCCTTCGTCATTAAGTTGATCAACGTCGTCATCAACATTATCAGCTGATTTACTTGTGGTGAGTCCAGTGGCCACAATGTAGGGCTCTCATAGTAAAAAGGAGACGTGCATACATACATACGCCGAAATAAATTGAAATTTATGTGCATAAGTGCAATAACAACAACAATAATAACGCTAATTACAACAAGAAAGAAAGGGCTAAGTTCGGGTGTCACCGAACATTTTATACTCTCGCATGATAAAGTGATAATCGAGATTTCATTATACGTCATTTACATATTTTTCAAATACCGTATTTTTGTAAAGTTTTATTCCGCTATCATCATTGGTTCCTAATGTATGTATATATTATACAGAGAAGGCATCAGATGGAATTCAAAATAGCGTTATATTGGAAGAAGGCGTGGTTGTGAACCGATTTCACCTATATTTCGCACATGTCATCAGGGTGTTAAGAAAATATTATATACCGAATTTCATTGAAATCGGTCTAGTAGGTTCTGAGATATGGTTTTTGGTCCATAAGTGGGCCGCGCCCATTTTCAATTTTGAAAAAAAGCCTGAGTGCAGCTTCCTTCTGCAATTTCTTCCGTAAAATTTAGTGTTTCTGACGTTTTTGTTAGTCGATTAACGCACTTTTAGTGATTTTCAACATAACCTTTGTATGGGAGGTGGGCGTGGTTATTATCCGATTTCTTCCATTTTTGAACTGTATATGGAAATGCCTGAAGAAAACGACTCTGTAGAGTTTGGTAGACATAGCTATAGTAGTTTCCGAGATATGTACAAAAAACTTAGTAGGGGGCGGGGCCACGCCCACTTTTCAAAAAAATTACGTCCAAATATGCCCCTCCCTAATGCGATCCTTTGTGCCAAATTTTACTTTAATATCTTTATTTATGGTTTAGTTATGACACTTTATAGGTTTTCGGTTTCCGCCATTTTGTGGGCGTGGCAGTTGGCCGATTTTGCCCATCTTCGAACTTAACCTTCTTATGGAGCCAAGGAATACGTGTACCAAGTTTCATCAAGATATCTCAATTTTTACTCAAGGTACAGCTTGCACGGACGGACGGACAGACGGACGGACGGACAGACAGACATCCGGATTTTAACTCTACTCGTCACCCTATTCACTTTGGTATATATAACCCTATATCTGACTCTTTTAGTTTTAGGACTTACAAACAACCGTTATGTGAACAAAACTATAATACTTTTGTTGCGAGAGTATAACAAATAAACATACAACAACGACAAATACAACTTCTGACGCCGTAACAAGCCAATAATGCAACAATAGCAGCGAAATCAGTAAAACGAAATATAAAATGCAACAAAAGCAACCAGAAAGCAGAGTAAATAAACAAACATATACCGCCTTGGCAGCTAAGCGTGCCAGTGAGTGTGCTTGGCTGCAGCGCGTGGAAGGTAACGGGCATGAAAAGAGTACAAATTGGTGAAAATGCACAGCAACAAAACAAATGTAGCTTGTGGTCTTACGAAGAAACGTATATATGTATATACTTACGGAAAATAGCATGCATAGCGATGGCAATCCCGAAGATTTAGAATTTTTCCACATTTAAATAGTGCTTTATACCCTCAGTCATATATGCTTAGTTCGGAGACCCTATGAAATGTACATATGTACATATGTATGTATATATACGAGTATATAAGATCTGAGTATATTATGGTTTTACATGGGTTTCCTTGGGCAAAAAACAACCTTTTTCAACAATTTTCTTCTCATATGAAAAATTAAATAATTTATTAAAATTTTTTATTATTACAAACACACACTATTAACAAAGAAATTCTGAAATTTTTGGAAAAAAAAAAGTATTTTAAACTCGGCTATTGCGACGCCATTTCCGGTGACATTTCGAAAAAAAGATGCGCCCGCGTTGGCAAGATAACTCCTTACAGGATCATCTAAAGTGAAAAAATACGTGTTTTGGTTAAAACCTTAACTTAGAACTTGGACGATGAAAAAAATAACTGAAAATTAGATTTTTGGCAGATATTTTTACAAAAAAATAACTAAAAATTGGATTTTTGGCAGATATTTTTACAAAAAATTAAGATTACAGTGAAAATTTGGAGACTTTCTTTTTCAAACAGTGGTAATCGAAAAAAAATCCTGCGACCAAATCTTTAAGAATTGTATCTCAAAGGCCGGTGTAAATTTCATTGAGATCGATTGAGTAGTTCTCCAGAAATCTTGCTAACCGACTTAAAAAACACAGTTTCGAGAAAAACTCGTTTAAAAACGACGTACTTAGCCTAACTAGCTCCGAGCGCACGAGTTCCCTGGTCACTTGTCGGAATTAAACTATATGGTTGCCATACAAACAGAACGATCAAATAACCGAGATAAAATCGTTATATAAGATTTTGAACCATATTAAGCAACCTCAAATTGACTTGAAGGTTGTTTATATCAAACAAAGGTGGCTACAAAGAGCTAACAAAACGCTTTGGGTTAACAACACATTTTTGGATCGTTACATCCTCAGATTTAGTTATGTGTACAGTTGCTATAAGAAATATGATTCGCTACAACTGAGGTTAACATTTATGCTTGTTTTTTCATAGAATATTGTATTTGCCAACAAATTTCCGTGAAATTTATTCACTTTCCAAAAACATGATTTTGGATTTGGGCTTGCTTAAAAAACAGTTTTCTCACAACCTCTATCCTAACAAGGTTCAAGACTTTGGAACCAAGCGCTCAGATTGTGATCATTACTAAAAGCATATATTTTATTCATAAAGATGAAGATATGGCATATGAGAAAGCTTTATATGTATAAGTCTATTAGATACACACAAATTTCAATTTTTTTACTCTGGTTTGCGATATTGAAAGAAAACGGTTTATCAATCATCGTTTTCTTATCGTTCCTATGTACAATAAATCCTACAATAACTGCAGTAACTGAATAAGGCATTCTAAGACACCTTCTCGATATTATAAATTGAAGGATAAGCCTAGTAGATTTCTTCAAAAACGATAGCGAGGTCCCTAAAAGTACCATGAAATTTCTATTAATATAAGTTTTGACCGAAATTGCAAAAAGACAATATTTTCCTGAAGAAGTTTGTATCTACTTTATCAATTTCATAAAAAATACTCAGACCTTAACACATGTTTGTAGTAAGTTTGGCAATACCGACTAAATGTATGACGTTACAATAGCTAGTGTTTCATAACCATAACATTATGATATTGTATTAGAAGATAAATATTTGTAGAGCCTTCTTAAACCGTTGGCATTTGTTCTCACTTCTACTTCTTATTCTTTATTGGCGTAGACACCTCTACGCGGTTATAGCCGAGTTTATAACAGCGCACCAGACGTTCTTCCTTTTCGCTGTTTGGCGCCAATTAGAGATTCCAAGTGTAGCCAGATCCTTCTCCACCTGGTCTTTCCAACGGAGTGGAGTCATTCTTCTTCCGCTGCTTACCCCGGCGGGTACTGGGTCGAATACTTTCAGAGCTGGAGTGTTTTCGTCTATTCGGAAACGAAATAATATATGAATATAATATATGTGTAATATAAAACGTCAGCATAAAAAAATGCAAATCGAAACCCAAACTAAATACCGAAATGTAAAACTTGATGGGTCACTAAACAAACCAAAATTTATCCAAAAGTTATTCACTCGGTATTCCAGCACTCACTATATCAAGTTGTTTTGATGTTTGCCATCTTTTTGTCTGGCTTTGATTTCCTCGCTTTTCGCAAAGTCCCCTAGTCAACTTGGGACTGGTAATAGTATGAGCTATACTTTTGTTTTTCAATATTTACTTCAACCTTGTTTCGCGCCTGAAAATTCCAAGTCTAAGTCTAAACTTTGTAAGTCATAGAGTTGTTGAAAATAACAATACATAAATAATAGTAGATTAGTATGTATGGTTAAAAATTTCAAAATAAATTAAATAGCCGCAAACTCTTTAAAACTAATAGTTAAGTCCGGCGATCAAAGTGCGAAATTAATTATAGGTCCAATATCTCTTTAAAGGCGATGCACATAGAGTAAGCATACTTAACTTAATCTCTCCGATTTTCGTTTTTGAATTTAGTGCTTTACTTTACCTACATATTTTTATTTAATAGCCTCTTTCTCATCTCATAAATTTAGATAATGGTAGAACACAATTGATTGGCTATTCGTGGCTCGTAAGCATAGATCCAAGACTCATCGACAGTAATAATATGTTTTATGTTATCGTGGTAGTTGGAAAACATTGTTTCACAAACGTTGACGCGACCCTGTTTTTCGAAAAAAATTAGAGGTTTTGGAAACAATCGTGCCTTCATTTTCCTTAGGTATAAATGGTTTTACTGAACCTTCTGATATTCCAACGATGCCAGTAAGATCTCTGACTGTTAATCGTCGATTCTCAGGCACCAGTTCCTTTATTTCATTGACGTGTTGATAATCAGTTGATGTCGATGGCCGACCTGAACGTGGTTCATCGTCAACGCGTTCTCGACCCTCTTTGAATAATTTGTACAATCCGAAACCACTTGCTCGCGACAAACTTTTATTACCGAAGGCTTTTTCCAACATTCTGAAAGTTCTGCAGAAACAAATGTCACTCACAGTCGTTATCAACCTAGAAAAAAAGTATTGCGACGAATAGGTTTTTGCGCGAAATTCAAGTCAATTAAATCTTACCATTTTTTGCTCACAATATTTTTGTATTACAAACATGATTTATTTTAAAACTTCCAGCAATACTAGAAGGAATTATTGGCATGTTAGTTTTAAGGAAAATATGGATGTCACTATTATTTTTGGACTGCGTTATTTCTACTATAAACAAGTTTTGAGCCCACAAAAAAGATCTATAGGAAATGAACGTGAATGAGTTTAGATTTCACCTATTTTCGAATTAAACAAAAACAATGTGAAAACGACAACTTGAGAAATATGGCAATCAAATCTTTCCGGTAAACTGTAAGATTTCAAATGACTGCTAAAAATAGGTTATGTCACTGCATTGTCCAATGTTTTAAGGAACTCACAGGGAAATCTAATGTTTCACTGCTTCAGTTAGTTCCAGAATGCTTAACGTTGTTTGTTTAGACAGTTATCGAATTTTTAAAAATTTCGAACATAATACTTTTACATGAGAAGTGGTGAGGTTATCGCCCGATTTTTTAAATTTTTTAACTATGCGATGCACACATTTTTGATGGAAGAATTAGGCTTTATTTATCAAAGAAAGAGAGAAAGAGACTAACAAATCTTTTTCTTTACTGGCCTAGTCGCTGATTACGAGGTTATACCTGGACAAATAGATATTAAAAACTCATTTGTTCAAAATATCTAATATTATGTCGGTATATGCAACTTTATACATACATATATCTAAATTAGCTTCAGTGCAACATGTGCCTAGGACATGACACCATTTTCTCCCACTTTTACAACGTCATTCTTTCAAGCACCCATACTATGTTGAAGAGATTTCGGTAAAAAAGTAATAATAGAAATGGAACAACAAAAAGGACAAAAAGTTTAAAACAAGCAACATGTGACATTTACGCTACAAGTTTGTTCTACTAAAATGTTAATGCAAGTCAAAGAAAAATTGCAAATAAAGGCAAACGAAATTGGGAAACGGAAGGGACAAACACGAATAGATAACGATACATTATTGGTAGCTTTAATAGTACATGAAAGCGATATACTATGTGCTAAGATAAATGGCAAATATTGAACTTACAGAAACAGGAAATGAAAATCGGATGCTACCCAGAAGGTGAGAAGAGGAGTACTTGTAGCAGGAAAAGCAAGAACTAGGAAGCAATGAAAAAACCAAATATTTGATATTAGAGTTTAGCACTCCAATGCACCACTCTTCAACTGTAGATGTCCACACAAGAGCAACAGTTACCTTATAAATTTTCAAGCCTTATCACGTGGATACACACTCGCCATCTTGTCCTCAAATGAGCTTGAGGCGTGAGTAACTGCGTGTCAGCTCGAAATGACTTTAATGAAACTTCTCATATATGTGTATACTACACAACCTTGGCCTTCGCATAAAGCTCACAACTATTTTTCTACTTACATAAATACAACTATTTGTATGCATAAACTCTTCAGCACCGTTAAATATTCACAACCCTAGAAATATATCACTGAAAACTACGCTCCTGCAGCTTAGTGGCGGATTGAGGATGACCTCCACCTACGCTAATGCCACAACCTTGTCCCCAACCTTAGTTACACAAGTATACACGCTCATGAGCTCACCATAACACCATGCAAATCAAAAGCGAATCTAATATTTATGTGCGCTTGTGTGCGTGCTTTTTTGTGTCCCCATGCCACAAAGGTTATGTGACCTCTATTAGTGCATACTTACATATACTTATAGTTACACACTGCTGTAGGTCTAAGGATAAGCGATTGTGTTGCACACCTGGAAGCATGACTTTGGTTGGCGCAAAGGATTTCGGTCTTCCGCTATTTTGTACCTTCACATGTTGCAAATGTGAATAAATAGTTGTAGTTGGATTCATGTGGGCGTGGGTTAAGGTATAGTTGTGTTTATTTAAAGGGTTACTCATTAGCGGAGGAAAGTACATGAGCTTTTGTTTTTTATAGTAAAAGGAAGCATCGAAAGCCATATCTCTTCCTCGGAACCCTTGTATTAAGTATTACTTCATGGTAAAGAGAAAGACTTTAAGTCGCATCTATCCTATGGTTTGACCAGCGCCTAATTACTGTATATGCTTAATGCTGTCAAAACTAGAACTGACGCATGAATGCTGTCAAATTTTCCACTGAAAAACTACAGTGCGCTCGTAAGCTCCCGACATCTGTGCCGCAAGAAAAGCATACGCGCAACGATCGATGCTACATACGTTTCAAGAGCGTTAGGGGGACAAAAGCTCAATATCTATGAATGAACAAAAAATTTTTTGCAGATTATTAAAGTTGAATATTTTCCATGTTGTGTTACATACTTTTCAGTTTTTTTAGCGTAAAGAACAATTTAAAAATTTTAATTGTTTAACAAAGATTATGTAAAATATTATTATTTAAATAAATGGATCATGAAAAGATATTTATAATAAAGCACGAAGGTTTTGTTTTGACTTCACAAAATTTCATCGATTTAGCTTTAGCAGTTTATGAGAAAATAATTTTACAATTTTATCGTCCTCTAAGTTCCAACCTTCAATAACTTTAACAAAAAAAAAAGAACTTTGACGAAATATTTATATCACGGGGTATGCGTCTACTCCCCTTCCTAATGAACTGCTAATTTTCAAAATCGGAGATTTTTCGAAATTTTCATGGACCACTTGACGTGGTTGAACCCTTAATAGCTCTAGCTCGGGTCCAGTCGCGCGAATTCGTCTTTCTGGATGCCAATGGGCGGCTATTAGTTAGAGCTTCAGCAGCGTCGCTAGATGTCGTTTGGAAAGCACTTCTTACTCGGACTCGGTCAAACTTGGTTAGTTTGATTTCAGTAAACCTATTCAATCTCTTCTGGGAGGAGGCCTGCCATCGGTCACTCGATCATTTAGTGAGCGATCGCAGAAGAACGTTCGATTACGTTTGTCTTAACAAAAAAACCAAGTGTGAGTTTGAGGAACTAAATATTATTGAGGAAGAGGGGCCCTAGAGAGTTCACTCGGCTGCAGGATATATGATGCGTAGGTCATGGTCCGATCTAATTGAATAAGAGTTTTATTGGCTCAAGCACTAAGATAGTATAGGTATTTGACCGAATTATAATTATTGGCGTTAGACAATTCATCGGTGTCAATTCGAACTCGCCATTTCTCACGTATAATACTCAACGCGCGCAAGTCACAGTTTGTGCACATAAATTATCAGAAAGCCGCAATTAGATCCAGATGTTTTGCAACAAAGTTTGTAATACCGAGGAAACGTCGGAGACCCTATAAAATATAAAAATGATCAGCATGATGAGCTGGGCCGATTTAGCCATTCGCCTATCTGTATATACGCGATACGCTCCGTTAGGATTGGGAAGGACCTCTTCGAGCCCTTCGATACCAAACGAGGTTTCAGACATGGCGACTCCCTATCGCCCTAACGTTTTTCAATCTACTCCTGGACTTCATGTACAAGACTTCGAAGTCGTAGATAATTTCCTCTGTCTTCGAAACCGCATCAACACCAACAACAAAGTCAGTCTCGAAATCCAACGCAGAATAACTTCTGCAAACATGTGTTACTTCGAACTGAGTAGATAATTAAGAAGAGAACTTCTCTCTCCCCAAATTCTACAAGTCACTCTTCGGTGATGAAGATATATGGTGCAGAGGCATGGACGACGACAACATCTGATGAGTCAACGTTACGAGTTTTCTAGAGGAAAATTCCGTAGAAGAATTATGTTATTGGCAACTGTGATTATCGCATGGAACGATGAGTACGACTTAAATATAAGACATGGACAAAGTTCAGCGAATTAAGAGACAGAGGTGACGCTGGCTAGGACATGTCGTCCGAATGTATGAAAACACTCCAGCTCTGAAAGTATTGGACGCCGTACCCGCCAGGGGAAACAGATGAAAAGGAAGACCTTTTTTTCATTGGAAGGACTAGGTGGAGAAAGACGTAGCTGTACTTGCAATCTCCATTCGGCGCCAAACCGCTGTTGTAAACTTGGCTGTAACCGCGTAAGCTGTGTTTACGCCAATAAAGAAGAAGTCCCTGAGTTTTCGAGTTATCGATCTAACATTTTGCATACGTTCGTTTCTCCTAAGAAGCTGCCAAACAAGCGGATCGATCGATATCAAGTGTTTGTATGGAAAAGCTTTTTCACTTCACGAGATATCTTCAAGAAAGTTTGCATGAATTATTTTCTAAAGCTACGGTGTAATCTCCGAATAAATTGTTGAGATCGAATTATCGGTAATAGGCTAATATACTTATTATTATATAATATAGCTCTCACACAAACAGACCGATCAAAATCAAGTTATTAAATGGAACCTTTTGTATGTATTAAGGGTGCTCTAGTTTCGGTGCAACCGATGTTAACGTTTTTTCTTGCTTTTGGATTACCAAAGTCAATCCAATTTTTGAAAAGAATATAATATTTTAGACAAAAATCGTATAGTCAAGAATAAAGCCTGAAAGAAACACCTAATAACCGTGAGTTAAACTTCTACGACTTTCGAGCAGTGTGAAGATTCCTAGCAGAAACTTTTTTCACCGTATACAAAACGCCACGGTTGCCAAAACAAGCGGGTTAACATAACCAGAACTGGGCCGTCTTTTTACCTGATCATGGCTAAAAATCCACACATTGTTCTCCAAAACCAGTTGATGAGTACTTTATGGTACTACAAAAACAGCATCGGAACTGTTTATCTGAGAAACAGTTATAATATTTCTTTAAAAACGTCACACCCTGTTGTAAAACCCGCAGCACACCTAATTTGTTAGTTATAGTATAACCTATATAAACACTTGAAAGCACATGTGCGTGTCGGGGCTTTTGTGTGCTGTTTACCGATAAAAAAATCACTTCCTGTCTGTTTTGTTATAAGCGTGTTATTGCCTTACACTGTAATCGTAGGTTGTTATTCGATGTGCGAAACAATGGCGTTCTCTGCACTGTTGACCTTAAAAGCAAAGTCTTATCAGACTTGTCGGAAATCTAAAACTTAACAAACGTACAATGGAGGAATAAGGTGAAGATGCTATGTACCAGTGTGTGTGTGTGAGGATTAAATTTAACGTTTTCCTCTAGACATATGGTGCATCTAGCAGTAATGCTTTGCTTTCTATTTGCCTATAAATACTTTGGGTGGAACTTAAGGTTAATTTGTTCGTTATAAGTGATTCGGGTGGTTAACTACTTGTTCCAAAGATTTTAAAAATATATCAATGATTCCACTTATTTAATATTTTAAAACAAAAGGTTGAATAAACATAATATTTTAAATATAATAAATAAACACACTTACCATGTCTGTTCTTGGTCGCAAATAGAAAATACGCGCAACTTTCTTATCAGTTCTAGTCGATTTGCGCGCTAATTAAAACATTTTCGAAGAATTTTGAAAGAAAGAATAATTGATTTTACTCTGCTGATACAGACGTGGCAAAGAAATTGAGCGGGGGCGGCGTCATATATATCGTCGTTTGAAATGCAAGTTCTATTTAATATTTCTACAACAAATTAATGACAAATGAAGCTGATATAATCATATAATAAAATTATGTGAAATGTTGTAAAATAGGCTTAGCCTCAATTTGAGAAGAAACTTGCCTTTTTGAAATTTGGTCAAATAAGCGGAGTTTTTAATTCCTTGCAAAATGGCTTTCTGAAAGTCAGATGTTTGATTACAACATAGACAAATCTTTTTGCATGGTCTGCTTGAAAACATTTATTTATAATTATCTGCAACTTATGGAAATTAAAAAAAAATAGCTCACATCCAGTTTTTTTGTACCGGAAGGTGGAACAACCCATACCAAATTCATTTATTATGGCGGTTTCATCGAGGATTCTGCTCAAAACAGAATAAAATATTGTATATATTGACATTTATTTAACAGCCTGTCACAAGAATATTTAAGTTAATAGCGCTACTCAGCTTAAATAAAGAAATTCAACTCAAAGATGAACTCACATTGTAGCAGAAGATACGAAAATATAAGATGACAAAAAAGTACACGGAAAGTATAAATAAAACGCAAAATATTTAATAAGCAATATATATTTTGTCGCCTTTCAAAGTTCCCGCTCTGCTGATTCTATTCTGAAAAGTATCCAGTCAATGGGTGATCCTGATATATAAGCCTTTTGTCCTCTGGACGGATAAGAGCAGAATGAAATGACGCTAAAATGACCAAGAAAGTCTGTAGTGGAGAGCTATCTCCGCTTCTATGGAAATTCTCTTCTTTATTTGTTAATTCGTATTCGAATATTGGTGATCTTTTAATAATATATAGTATATAATATTAATAAGATTAATAATAATATAATAATGTCATATTTACATGTTAAATAGATCTATTGTATTGTACATTTCTCTCTATCTCTCGCCACATCTATAAGGTTGCCAACGTTCTGAATTCCTGTCCATTGTTGAATGTTTTGAAACCTCGAAAGTTTTTTACGGCCAATACCCCGTTTTTCTTCAATTTTTCCTTGGATAATTATTTGTAGAAGCTCATACTTAGAATGCATCATAATATGTCCTAGGTAGGCTGCTTTGTTTTATAGTTTTTAACAACTCTCTATTGCGGTTCGCTCTTCCCAAAACTTCACTGTTTCTAAATCTGCCTTGGTATTTTTGGGATTCTTCTATCTAGCATAGCATAGAGAAGCACTGACCAAACATATCAGTTAGGAAACGTATTTTGGTTATGATGTCGAAGTCATGTCTACATGGTTACATTATGGACATTAGTGGTGGTTATTTCTTATCTCATAAATATTTAGAAGACCGGGATGCGAGGAAACTACACCAGACAATACTCTATCATCAGAACGCATGGCGGGCTCAATAAAGAAATGGAAAGTCCTGATAGGTTTTCTACACTGGCAGCGATCACTCATTCATCTGTACATTATTTCACTATCGATACTGGAACAAAGCCTGGTTGTACCAGTACAGGAAAACACAGCAACACCGAACCGAACATTTCGAAGAAAAATACTTCGAAATTGATCTCCGCAATAGACGCCCAAAACCCATCTATCAGCTCCCCAAACAATGAAAGAAAAATTGTTGAGCACTGAGTTTGGGACCTGCCACGTAATACTAACAAGCCCCAGCGTCATTCCGTTGGAGAGTGAAGCAAACTCTGGGAGATTATCAAAATACCAGCCTGTTGTCTTCGCAGCAAAAAGAAGACCTGGAGAAGAAGCGCAGGTCTTAATTAATAAAATGGATATCCCTGAAATCACGGTTTTATGATAGTTTCATTTTGGACCTTATAAAACAAAAAAATCATAAATATTTTTTTTCTTTTTCCACACAGTTCCCTTTATCATTTTTTTCTTCAAATTCGTCGGCTACAAAATTATATTTCGTTAAGTATTCTCCCCAGAAATATCGTACGCATTTGTACTGCACCAGATTTTCAGATTTTCCGTTTTTCCTTTAGCACTCACAACAACGACATTCCTACAGCTTTGACGTGCAGCATTTAACTTGCCATTGGGCCCGAAAATATAATAGGAACCTAACAACAAAATGTTCACCGATTTTACAAAAGTTTTTCGGTTATTTTGGTATTCATTGAAAAGTTTGACCGAGTCAACTACACACACACATACTATTTGCACCATCATCTTTTCGCACACACCGTTACAACCGAAGTTTTGGGTAGTTTAAATATACATATATAAATATATATGTATATACACTGACGGTGTCAGTGACACACGCAGCTGTGTTTAATCAGTTATTATATAATAAACACATACTCAGGCATAACCAAGTAAAGTGTTCCGTAGAAATAGTACATAAAGTTTAGACATACTTGTAAATACGTCCCTACAGGGAAAATTTTATGAATAGGAGTTTTGACTGGATAATATTTTCAATTAAATTACAGTTATTTAGGTTAGATTAGTTAATATACAGTATATTTAGGCTAGATTAGATTAGGTTAACCTATGCTGTATTAATATTATAAATATATAATGATATGCTGCGGCTTAAGTTAACTATTGCGTAAGCTTGAGTGATAAATGTTCTGTTATGTGTAAGTTTAAGTAACTTTACCGTTAAATTTAGCATGCAATTTAGTGTTATCCAGTTGGCTTATGATTCCTCCTTTAGTTGTGGATCACTGTTTTGTAGTTTACGCTAAGTTATGGTAGAGTTAAGTTTAAGTTATCTCTAAGTTACTGAAAAGTAGTGGTTAAGTTAAGAAATTTCTTAGTTCAGTGTTTTGCAGAATTTTTAGTTTACGTTACGTTAAGTTTAAGTTGTGGAAAAGTGACCTTTGAGTCGAAGTTAACTAAAATAATTTTTCTGTTAAATTACAGTTGATTGCTGATATGGAAGTTTACGCTAAGTTATGGTTGAGTTAAGTTAAATTTATGAAAAAGTTACAATTGTGTCAAAATTACGTTAAGTAATTATTTTAGTTTAGTTACAGTGGTTTGCTGATTCTTAAGATAGCGCTAAGTTAAGTCTTAGTTATGGCTAAGTTAAGTTAAGTAATTTTTTAGTTCAGTTGCAGTGGTTTCATGAATTTGAAGTTTACGCTAAATTATGGTTGAGTTAAATTTATGTTAGGTATAAGTGACTCTTGAGTCAAAATTTAGTTCTGTTGCAGTGGCTGGAAGATTTTTTAGTTTACGCTAAGTTAAGTCTAAGTTATGGCTAATTTACTGTTAAGTAAAGGTTAAGTTAAGTAATTTTGTAGTTCAGTTACAGTAATTGCTGATCTTAAAGTTTGCGTTAAGCTATGGTCGAGTTAAGTTACGGCTAAGTTACTATTAAGCCATGGTTAAGTTAAGTGAGTTTAACATTAATAATCTTAGAGTTTAGTATTTCTGAAACATTTCTCACATCGTTCTGGAAACTTAAGCCCATAAAGATCTGCTACTTTATCAAAAATTCGCTTATCCTAAGGGGACCGCATATTTCGCACAAACTTTACTTAAAAGCTGCTTTGAATTCCATAAGTTGTTGTTGTCTTTTACCTGTATTTGTATATTTAAATCGCTGTCAGACTCCCACCTTTTGTGCATGCTTGGTTACCTGTAATTAAATATAACAACAAGTTGAATAGGGTGTAAGTTTCAAAAGCTAAAACTTTCCAAACTAATTAGAACAATTTTAATTTGGCACCAATGCCAAGTGATGCACAGGCACTGCCAGTAGCGGTAGCAACAGCAAAGGCAATAGCAACAACAGGATAGCCAGACTTAGGAAAATACTTTGGCAGTAATATGTAAATGTAACATATATATGGATGTGTATGGGGATCAGCTGTCTTGGGTGCTTAAGGCCTTGGCACTTGCACAAGTTTTCCAGTCGGAGGCAAATACGTTGCCGAAGCGCAAATTAATTGCTAACTTGTGCTGTCCTTTGTTGGCATAATGCTCTTGAAAATGTTTTCGCTCCAATAAAAAAATAATATGGTAAAATATGTTTTGAGTCACAATTCCATTTTCATTAATTAAAAGTGTGAGAATTTAATTTTCAATTCCAAATAAGTTTTTTCAGAATCGCAGACAATTTCTTTTACAAGTATAACTTTTTGGGTTAAGCCTTTTTTTATTTTCCAGTTTACAGCAATTGTACTTAGACAACTTCTCATCTACGAAATCTGAACTGAAGGTGACTGATAAAAAACAAATATATTTTTTGTTTAAAGCAGAGCTTTTTTGATATTTTGGATTAAGATGAAAATCGTTCCGCCAAGAAAAGTCAAGAAGGGAGAGCAATCAGCAATGTCAATAGAAACCTGTTGTTAGCTCCGTACCTTAAATATCGAACCATTATTTCAAAATCGATTTATTAAACGTAACTTATCTGCTAAAAACTTGGACATACTATGTGAGTACCGTATTATACTTAGCGCCTTAAGGATTGCCTAACACCTTTTCAGTTACATGGATAGATAGCTACGTTTTTGCTGATCGTTTAATGTCGAATCGTTTAATGAGAATAAATCGATGCCAGAAGCTTCCCAAACTCTTTTCTTTAAGAATGTGTACAGCGTGAGGTCCATTTGGACAATGATTAGAATCGCGCTTATCACTATAAGAGGGTTAAAAACAGAAGGCTTTTATCTCCAATACTAATTATTAGAAACTGCATGTGGGAAATGCGCAACTGCATATCCTCCCTAGAATAAAGATCAGAATATTGTCCGAAAACTTAACCGAAACTCTAACGAAATATTTAACCGGATCTAAGGCTATCACAAAATGGAGAAGTATTGGTGAAAGACTTTTGTGATTTATATAAAGTAGTTAGTTTGTACCTTATGTCGGCATATCAATGTTGTAGCCTGCCGTTAGCCGTTACAGTGCTTTTGGGAAAACGTCAAGAGATGTGTGTTACTGCAGGTTCCGAAGTTAACGAAAATTTGACACCAACGTTAGTGCGAATATTTTCAGCTGTTTTTAGTATAATCTCTATCCGATTTACATCGCAACTAGATCGCAATTATGCGGTTTAAGTAACCGGTCGCAATAAACTCGTTTCTTTGGTGGATAGGCAAATTGTATTAGTTAGGAGTTCTCAATAAAGTTCAGACGTAATGATTTGAAGAAACTATTTTGTTTAATAAAGCATCAAAATAAACTCTACTCAAACCAAACTTGCTTTTAAAAGAAAAATAACAAGCTGCTTTATATTGAGCTCAGCAAGATGAATAAAATAAAACACTGTTCCTGTTATCAGTCTGAACCTACATCATTTATTTTTGCGGAGATATGCATTTTTTGCATCTTTGGATCTTTATTAAGAAATTAGTGACCTTGGATAATTGTTTTTTCAGATTTTCGTAAAAAACAACAGTTAATCTATATACTATATATAAAAGAAAGTAGTGTTAGTTATACTAATTTTAACTCAAGAACGCCTCAACCATTTTGGCTGAAAATTGTTAGAAGGTAGCTTAAAAACAGGCGACGGACATATGATTTGTATCTCTTTATGTTAAAAAAATACAATTCATAAATACCAAAACTATATTTCAAATCATAAGCATTTGTTTAAAATTCAGGTATTATTTGAAATTTTTTTTACTTCAAAAAAAGGAAGGAATAAGTAAAAAAAAGTAAGAACACAGAGCTAATACGGGAGAACACTATTTTCATATGCATGCATGCTTAGTGTATGGGTTATACTGATTGTTATTCCTGAACCAGGCAGTTTTTTTAGGACAAACACGTCAGACATATTTAATATCTCAACAATAAATGGCATTGACATTTTCGTCGTGAAAGAGTTGTGGCTACTTTACTATATTATGGGCGAAAGACGCAAATGCATTCATAACAAACCAAACGGTTATAATCTTTTCGAAACATTGCTATGAACATGCAATATTTAAATGGAAACGATAAAGTCTATGCGTTCAATTTCGAACTGGTCCTTCGTCAAAAATAATACAGTTGCTAAATATTGGGAATAGTAGAATAGAACTGCAACCAAGTACGCGGTGCAATGGATTATAACTGGCTCAGTAATCAGTTGTTGAATATTATACCACGAGCATCGCAAAAGACTGATGTCATAACCTTCCCAACTGACTTTTTCGTATACAGCATACAAACACTTCTCAAAATCAGTTATTCGTTGGTTATGAGCTTGCGCGGAACCCACTTTGCACAGATCTTTCGCCTCTTTAGGCCATCCACTGCCTTCATTGTCATCGGTGTTCACTTCGCCTCTTTCCAACTTAGCAAATCTCTTTACAAAGGTTGATTTTCACGATGCAAAGCCCAAATTCAACAGTATTTTTCCCAAAAAGCAATGTTTTATTAACGGAAATTAAATTCGAAAAAAAGTTTTTTACCTTGAAACCCTAACCCCTCCCTTACCACACGAAATGCTTTTCCATCCATTTTTTGTAAACTGACACAAGTTGCATGACCCAAAATGCTATATCTTATTAACTAATAGTTCCTCAGTTGCCAAATTTGTATACGGATCTTTCAAAGATAATGGCTGACTAGAAATCATATAGATGGTATAGTAGTACCATCTATGTAACAGGAACAGTAAAGTTTGAACCGGTCCTCTAGTTGTTTATAAAAACAGAATATATTTCATAACAATGTAAAGAGAACTTTCCAAGCTACACTTTATACCTTCATTCCAGAGTGTCCATAAACGTTTTTGTTTTAATGTTAAGTTCAGTAAGTTTGTAAATGGTGTTTAGTTCTAAACTCCGAGTTTGGAGCAAAATTCTTGTACTATGCCCAAAAAATAAGGTGACATTTTATTTATTTATTATTATTATTATTATTTTTTTTTAATTGAAAAGCTGTAATTTTTATTATAGCACTAGTTCTTAAGCCATCAGCTTTACGTTATTATTTTGATATTAGTAAAAACATTTATACTTCAAATACAACAAGAATAATGCATTTAAATCTCATTAACTATAGTTTTCTTTCTGTAAAAGTTCTAAAATCTTTTTGTTAAAGATTGTTTTATTGAACTGCAGTATATTTGACGATATGTTTGATAGTAAGTATCTCATCGTTGCAGAATTGGCCGGTTTGTGGACTGCCTTTTGAAAAAAACAGAGTATATTAGTTTTGTACAAGAAGAGAACTTCAGACATCGCGGCATAAAGGCATTCTTTTCGTGCTGTCGAAAAGTTTGAAATCGACGAATGTTAAGTTCGATTCTCCTTTCAAAATTTGGCGCATGGTGAATATATCAGTTGTTGTTTTGCCACAAAATAAGGTGACATTGTATTTATTTATTTATTTATTATTTTATTGAAAATTCTTTATCTATTCCTCCAAATCAATTTTATCCCCTTCAAAGTAATCCCCTCCCGATGCAATGCACTTATGCCAACGGATTTTCCAATCTTCGAAACACTGGTTGTAGTCACTTTCCGGGATGGCCTTCAGTTCCGTCTTCGCTGTCCCCGGAGCGGTCTTTTGAGCTTGGTGAACAGCCAAAAGTCGCACGGCGCCAGATCAGGTGAATACGGTGGTTGCGGAACGATATGGGTTGAGTTTTTGGCGAAATGATCACGAATTACGAGGGCAGTATGGGATGGTGCATTATCGTGGTGTAAAAACCAAGAATTGTCTTTCCACAATTCCGGCCTTTTTAGGCGGATAGCGTTACGCAAACGACGCATAACGTTCAAATAATATTCCTTGTTGACTGTTTGACCGGTTGGAATTCATAATGCACAACACCACGATAATCGAAGAAAACAGTCAACATGACCTTGATTTTTGAGCGACCTTGGCGCGATTTTTTTGTCTCGGCTCTCTTTTGGCACGATATTCGCTCGATTGATCGGTTGTTTCGGGGTCGTAAGCATAGATCCAAGTCTTATCGCCAGTTATAATGCGTTTCATGACACCCTGGTAGTCGGAAAGCATCGTTTCACACACTTCAACGCGACGCCTTTTTTCCAAAAAATTCAATGTTTTCGGTACCAGTCGAGATTTGACGCGCTTGAGGCCCAAAACATCCTTCAAAATGGTATTGGCTGAGCCTTTCGATATGCCAACTTCATCAGCAAGGTCTCCAATTGTTAATCGACGGTTTGTCAACACCAAATCTTTGATTTGTTGAACGTGAGCTTCGTCGGTTGAGGTTGATGGTCGCCCTGGTCGCTCTTCGTCTTCGCCACGTTCACGGCCGGCTTGGAACTCACTATACCACTTGTAAACATTTTTTTTAGACATAGCCTCATCACCAAAGGCTTTCTGCACCATCCTCAACGTATCCGCAGCAGAAAATTGATTCCGTAAACAAAATTTAATGCAAATTCTTTGCTCAACAAATTTCGACATCGCAAAAACGAAAAACTCACTTTTAGCAGCTCACAAAACGACACGTATCTCAAACTAATAAATATTTTGACATGAAATTTGACATAAATGTGACTGACAGTACTACCAACCTAAAAAAAAAATAATTCTCCAAATCCTTCGACGCGCGCAGTTTAAATTCAAATGTCACCTTATTTTTTGGGCACAGTATGTTTAGTTCCCAATCAGTTGCAAAGCAGGTATGCGCAATCAAACCGGAAAATGTATAATATAATAATCTAACAAAGTTGAGAAATTTTTCCCGAAATTGTATTTAAAACTTAATTGGCAAAATATGTTTCAAAAATTCAACACAAAACCAGTGATTAAAAATTCCATAAATATTAACAGCTCGAAGTAATATCGATAGTCTGCAGATAGTAGAGTTGGCAAGCGGGGCATGAATTCGGGCTGCAATATTCGAGTTACAAAAGGTCTGTCTTTGGGGTATTGGATTTTATATCTCTTCTTAAATAGCAAGTAAATCTCAAATTGACAGGCAACTTGTGAAATTTTATGTTTTATACTCGTATTTATGTTATTGCAACAATTTTTTTTAAACAATTTTTAAAATATTGAGAAAAAGTTTTTGTTTGACTGCACATGAGATCTTGAACCCACTTTTATTAAGCAATCACATTTTACATAAACGCAGTTTAATTTGCTTCATGCCTCGTTAGTTGTCGTAGCTATTCGACAAGCAATCAAAAAATTGCAAAAATATTAAAAATTTATTAAAAAATGAAAGTTAATAGCGCACACACATATGAAACTAAGAGCAATGGCAGTAAAATTTTAACGATGCTGTAGTGTAAATTGCGCACAAAAGCACTAAATGCATCAACATGGACAATAAACAGTTACCAATATGTACATCTATACACAAGACAGTCGCACCACTGCATATACATGTATACATATGTATGTAAATGCAAAGCACATATTTTTATTTGTAAAACTTACAGTGACGCGATTTCATTACAGCTGCGTAGATGTGCAATAACAATCCGTTACAGCTGAATGCAAAGCAATCAACAATCGGTTCGCCTAAATGTATGCTAAACAAATTGAAAATTGTCACTCGTACGCAATTGCCTCTGTGCCTGCCGGGATTATGCTATGTTTATTCTATCGATATGCAATTTTTCATGTGTCAGTGGGATTACAGCAGCAACAGCAACAACAAATATAGGAATAATGTTAACAACGCAGCAACGTATGCATGTTGCAGTTGCAAGCAAGTCAAAGCAATGGATGCAAAATACAAATTGAACCTTGAAGCAACAGCTAGTACAACAAAAAATATAAAAAATTGCTTTCCAAACAAATAGGCAAAGCAAAAGAGAATCAGCAATAAACATCGATTTGAAACTAATAAAAAAGTAGCTGTGTGTCTGCGAGAATTTGCGCAAAATAAATAGATTGTCAGACATGCCAATCAGTGTTCGATAACAGTATTTTATGTAGGTATGTTTGTGCACAACGCACACACCCATGCTATACCGTTAGCTAGCAGTTTAAGTCGAATATCGTTATAACTTCGTCAATTGCTTCGATATTATTATTCCTTCTTATTCCTCCTGACCGTCCAGGGGCAAGAAAAATAACAATGGAAAAGTCAAATGAACGATATTCATAAAAAGAAGAAAAGTAGGAAAATAAAAATAAAGAATAAAAAAAATGTGAAAAGCAGAAATTCCACTGACAGCTTGTTTGTCGGGTAATTTAATCCAAAGCGTAAATTTGATTTTTTCATCGTCACCTAACGAACGCTCCCACACACGCACACATGCTCAAACGCACGCATGTTTGACCTGCTTCGACTGTTGGTGGTTTGATTTTGTGCGTTAGTCACATGTTGGTCTGTATACATATGTAAGTATGTATGTATGCATATGCAATGCGCATATGTGTGTGTGTATTTCTTGTTATTACAGTAATTTCATTCCTTAGCTACAGTGAATTGCTTTTCTTTGCTTCGACAGCTGGAAATTTTGTTTGATATATTATTTAAGTTACTATATAGCCTGCTTTTAGGCGCATGTATTTTTTTTTTTGCGTTTAGAGATTATATAGAGATATAGGAGATTATTTGTATATTTGAGATTAATGTAAGTGAAAATATTTGGTTTATATGAAAGTACAAATTAGTGGGCGCCTAATAGTGGCACAAAATTTTTGAAAAATAAATATTTCGTTTTTTTTTTTTCATTTTAATTTCAGAAATTCGGGCTAATTTGTCAACAATCGATTCGTTTATATAAAATTAGAGGAGTCGGCGGACCCTGTTTCGCTTTAGAGAAAACAAATAAGCAGGTTTTGTATTTTATTAAGTCCATGCGAAGAACATGAATATTAAGTAATTTAAACTCAATCAAATTGTTATATATATTAAAATGTTTTAAAATATTACTACTGAGCCAATCATTAGGCGAAAATTGTGCGTTAGAAAGCCAGGCTCATCCATTAAATTGACTAGTTAGTCGCTTCATCTTCATTCAATACTTAACCAATAGATTTGCATTTATGCATTGATCCGATGTCCTCATTCTGAAGTTGTGGTTTAGGTCTTCTACATGTTTATTCTTAGTCGCTAAAATTGCTCGCTCACTTAACCATTCAATACTTTGGTGGTTAGTAGTGATGTTTGTTAACACTTTGTTGAAAAGTTCGTCTTTCGATGAGACAAAATTATCGAAATTATTAGCGAATAAAATCAATCCGCTTGATTCATCAACAGGTACTCAACCATTACTGATAGTTAACAATTGCTCAGAGAAATCTTCTCATGTTTGTTTTCAGCTGAAATCAGAGATAATGGCTGGCAACATTGTCGTATCCCAATTATATTCTTTTTTTAGACGGAACAATTCAACTGTTATCGACAACAAATTCAATTATGTTCAATTATTTTGTGGTGGTTCGACCATTATCATTGGGTTATCCTCGACGTTATAGTGGATAACCATCTTTCATTGCTAGGATGCAAGTAGTAATAAATCGTTTCAAATTAGCTAGAAGAGCTTTTATACGGCGCAGATCATACACGTGCCGTATCAGGGACTGCCTCACTTTCCTCTTGTGATTGAGAAGATCGGGCCATGCTAACGTGGCGCTCTTAACGAGAAATTTTTTTTTTATAGTCTTTTGACTTACGATATTTGGTATCCTTCTTGCATTACTGCACTGTTGGGAAAGATTTGATAAACAGTGTAACTAACACGACTTTCTTTTATATATTGGGTAGTCGAAAAAATCTTTTCGTATTTTGACAATAGATGTCGTTGCAGCTCTATATCCCCAGTGCTAATAATCACATTGTATCATAACATATAGTCTTGGAAAGATGAGATTTTCAGCTTCATTTCATCAAAAATAAATTAAATTCGGAGAAGCTGAAAAAAGTTACAGTTGTTTAAAAATGAGTGAAAATAATGAAGAAATTCGCTATATTTTGAAATTTTGTTTATAAAAAAGAGAAGAATGTTACGCAAGCCACCAATGAAATTTGTGAAGTTGACGGATACGATGCTGTATCAGTTCGTGTAGCACAACAATGGCTCGCTCGCTTCCGTTCCGTTTCGATGTCAAAGATGCACCTCACTCTGATCGACCTTTCGTTGAAAAAGTCAATGAAATTATCGAAAATATTGGCCAGGACCGTCACATAAGCAGCCATGACATCGGAAGGAACCTAACATTCAATATCAAATGGTTTTGAACCATTTAAAAAAGGCTGGATACCAAAAAAGCACGATGTTTGGGTACCACATGAATTGTTTGTTAAACAGTTAATGGACCGTATGAACATCTACGATTTGCTCTTGCTGAAACGATATGAAATCGAACCATTTCTGAAACGAATGGTAACAGAAGACGAAAAGTGGACCAAATACGACAATAATGTGCGAAAAAGATCATGGTCCAAGCGTGGTGACGCTCAACAAATTATCTCAAAGCGCGGATTGACGCCTCGAAAGGTTATGCTGAGTGCATAGTGGGATTGCGAAAGAATCATCCACTATGAGCTGCTCCAGTCTGGTCGGACGATTGATTCTACATTTTACTGTGAACAACTGAAGAGATTGAAGCAAGCAATCGAAAAAATTGTTCAGAAAGGGGTTCGTCTTCCATTTTCCATTTGTTTCGGTCAATGCAGAACTCCCTTAATGGAGTAAAGTTGGCTTCAAGAGAAGCCTGCCAAAATTACAGGTCGCATGTTTTCGCCGAGAAACCAGAAAAGTTTTACACTTATGGAATAATATCTTTAGCGGAAAAACGGCCAAACGTGGTAGACGAAAATGGTACATATAAATATAAAAAGGTAAATTTGATTAGAAATATCAAAATAAACAGCAGAAAACTAAGAGTAAGAAAGTTCAAACTTATAGTGACTAAACGAGAAAAAATGTAAGGATCAAAAAGTCAGCTTCACTATTACCCTTAACCATCTTTTTTGACACTGAATCGGTCCCCGGTTGGAAAAAGTAACATCAAATATGAGGCTTTAAGCTTTGTCGAGAAAATGAGATCTGAGATAATTCCAAATCGCTATTTTATAAATAAACTCGGTCGAACGCATTAAGAAAAATAAACCTCTCTACGTGTGAGAATCGCACTTACTATAGAAGACTAGAAATGTTGTTCATGTAAGTAGAGCTCAGGAGCTCATGTGAGTCTAGCTGTTTAGGTTTAGAAGACAGAGAAATACACACTAGCCGAAGTTATTATTTTCAACATAGCGTTTAAACATAAAAGTAACTTTGCGTAAGGTAATTTAGCTTACATATTAACACATATATGTCTCAGACGTAATAATAAAAATTGCAGGCAATTTAACTGAGTGTTTAAACGCAGTTTTAAACTTTCTCTTAATCACACAAATAATACTTACCATACGCTATTAACAAAAAAAAATCACATTTTTCTTATGAACAACCAGTCTACTGTGGCCTTGTTATTTCACAACGTTGGCATGAACATTTCGAAGTCATTTGCCGCCATTTGCATTTGCGATGCAGCAGCTTAAAAGTCCAGCACAAGCGTTAGCATCAGTGGAATTTCTTGACGCGCAATTGAGCTCGAACAGCTGCTTGGTTTTGCTCGATTTGGCTTCGCTGTTTACTGATGGTGATGTTGCGAGCATTGCTGCCGCTCCTTGCGTCAATTGCAATGCATCGCTGGCAAATTGAGTCCGGATGGCGATTCAATTCCCAAACGTTCAGTGCCGTTGTTCGAAGCAATCGACAGGAATAAATTTAAGTAGAAGACGGAAAATAGTTAGCATGCAAATTTAGTATAATATGAAAACAAATATAAATATTTTAATTTAAACAAATGCAGTCGAATTAAACCTGCATGACTTTTTTGTTTGAGTTAAAAATTCTGTATTCATTGTGACAAAAGAGTGCCCGGAAATTGTAAATAAAACGCAAAATATGTAACTATTCATCTATATATTAATTTTGTCACCCTCAAGGTAATCCGAGCCAGACGTAATATACTTATACCAACGATTTTTCCAGTCCTCGGAGCACTTTTTATTACCACTTTTTGGGTTCGCCTTCAGCTCCTTCAGTGAATTTTGTTTTATTTTTTCAATCGACTAAAAATGGATTCCACCGAGCAGAAATTTCAGTTCGGAATCAAGAAAAAATTACACCAAGCCAAATCCGCTGAATACGGTGGTTGATCGATGGTATTCATTGCATTTTTGGCTTTAAATTCGGACACAATCGTGGCTCGATGCGATGGTGCTTTATCATCGTGTAAAATCCATGAATTGTTCAACCACAGTTTTGGCCATTTTCGACGAATGTTCTCACGCAAACACATAAATGTGACCTAATAGAACTCCTTATTGAAAGTCTTTCCCTCTGGAACGCATCCATGATGCACCAAACAAGGAAGAGATCGGGACGAGTCGAACAAGAAGGCGTTTCATACCCAAAATATCCACTAAAATTATTCGAATGGACTCGTGAGAGATGTCGAGATCTCTTGCCATCTCTCTAATACTTGCCTGCTGATTTACAAGCATCATATCCATCACTTTTTTTTTAATTTTCATCATTGAAGGGGTCGAAGGGCGTCCACAACGAGACATGTCGATCTCTCGACCGTCTTTGAAGGCTTTGTACCACTCGTGAGCTTGTGTGGAAATAAACATTTACTTAAAACATGAAGAGTATTATATTAAATATAGTCGTATATATACAGCATAATATTATGGTGAAAAATTTTCAAATCGACCTTCTAATATAAAATCCTACTAAATTGAAAAATTGCATTATAAATCGTAAACGTGCGGGTGACAATCTTTATTGCAATGTATAACACTGTAGCCAGTTCTTGTATTGAATAAAAAAATTTCGCAAAAACAAAGAAAATTTCACAGTCGTCGGTAACTTGTTGTCATTTGACAGTGGCACTGTCAGTGATCAAGTTCACCTTTGAGCTTCAAACGTCGCAATACAATTCTTAAAGACATGGACTCAGGATTTTTTCGATTAACACTATTTGAAAACAAAAATGTTGCCAAATTTTCACTGAAATTTTTAAATGTTTGCCAAAAATTAAATTTTCAGTTGTGTTTTTTTACTTCATCCAAGTTCTAAGTTAATTTTTTAACTAAAGCACGTATTCTTGCACTTTATATGATCCTGATAAAAATGATCTATGATAAAAAATTCTAATAAAATATTTAATTTTCTATATAACGGTTTGCCCGAGGAAGCCCATCCCTTAACATAGTTTCACTCAATCAGCGTGAACATTTAATTGAATTTTTTAGCTATCGTAAAAGCAAAATATTACTAAGCCATATTTTGGTTGTGTTCTCAATATTTGCTTAGTTTTCTAAGATTTTAATTTAGATATCATTTGTACTTTAGGCTTTTGAGATATAGGAAAGAAAATACATTTTTAGTTCTTATTTAGTTCTAAATTAGCTTTCAGCTGAGACTCTTTCTAAAACGAAATGTCGTACAAACTTTTAGTTTGAGTGGTTTTTGTTAGCAATAAATGATTTGGTTTGAGTTTACTCTTGCATGGTTATCTGGGAGTACTTGAACGTAAAACCAATTAATTTTATGTGAGCAGATTTTTTTTTTAATGTTCGACTCCAGATTTCGTAAACATATTTGTATGTATAATTTTGAGTTTAAATAAGTTTATGCATTTGATTGAGTTTGATTTTTTAGATAAATTTAGTAGCCTTTTTTTAAGTTTCTCCGTCTACAGCTGATATTTGTTTCCGATTGAAGAATACTATTTTTTTCGAGTTTGAGTTCGTTTGAGTCTCTTTCTTTTTGACTTTGAGTCATATTGGCAAGACTACGCTGTAAAAATTAGGGGTTCCCACTATATGAACATTGGAGGAGGTATCGATAGTGAAGTCTCAGAGTCTGTTAAAATACGCGTCAAGCGTAGGTATCCTAAAGGATGACTACTCCTCTTGGACCTAGTAACTGAACTTCATCTGGCATCGCAAAGGGCCAAAACTGGTATATCTATGGCTTATTGGCCTACCAGATTAATCTCACCTAAAATAGAATAATAAAAAAAACTTAAATATCTTAGAAATCCATGAGTGTAAGTTACTTGGCAAAATATAAACTCGTTAATAATTCGTTTTCTTTTGAATTCCATAGAAAAGAAATTTGAGTATATTTGTGAGTAAAACTAAAGAAACAGTTGAGTTTTTAATTGAATATAGAGCTTTCGATGTGCCACTCTTCATTTTCTTTTGACGCACTTAACCAATCGCTAAATAAAAGTCCACGAGCATGCTCATATGAACTTTGAAGGCATATCAGGCCCCAAGGCATGTGCAGACACGCACATATATGCATTTTGCCTCACCGGTACTTATTTGTGCATTATTAGTGTGAGTAAAGGCGAAGCATTTCATCTCTGCAATTTTCCAAGCATTCACCCAGCCAAGTGCGGCAAGCAACAAGCGCTTTCGACACACGAGTGCGCCTACTTAGGCATGCCTGCATATGTATGTATGTACGTAAGCATTTTCTGCTGCGTTTGTGTACGTGCGCTGTATCTCCTTAATTAACATTTAATTACTTATGACATTTTTTTGCGCGTGAGCGGATATTTTCAATGCCGCCGTGCCTTAGCACCTTATGTGCGCCTGTACATTTATTTTTGTGTGAGTGTGTGTGTGAAGTAATTGAAGGCTCAGATGCGTTTACTAGCGTAAATGGAAAATTGAAAAGTACGTTGATTAAAAGAGATCAAGTAATGGTTAACGCAATAGTTGTATGGGTTGTGAGCTTGACTTCTACTAAATGGATGGAGAGTGCCTAAAGTGGTTGATGTAACTGTTGTGATTTTTTTAGTAGATTCTAACGGACTTGCTTAAACTGGTAAGGAAATAGCTAACATAAATTACGACAAAGTTGCAATTGAAATGTGGACCTAGATCAGCCAACACTTAAACCTTATTTACATACAAAGCGTATTTTAAAAATAGCCTGTTCAAAGAAATGTTAGGTTATACTGACTGGCTCTTACGGCACACATAGGATAGGTTAATTTAATCTGGTGGGGCAATAAGCATCGCATAGACCAGTTTTGATCCTTTGCAATAGCAGATGGAGTTCAATTGCTAGATCCAAGAGAGGCAGTCATCTTTTAGGATGCCTGTGCTTGCTTGACGCGAATTTTAACAGACTCTGTGGCCTCACTGCCGATATCTCCTCCGGGGTACCACACCGTGGGGACCCCAGATGCTTACAGAGTAGTCGTGGGTGGGACAAGAGCACAATAGATTTTCTAATGTTTTCCTAGTTGCCTGCTCTAGACATTTCCTGCAGTCTTCTCGTTCTGTCAGCCATATTCTTCGGGCGTGTGGCGCTACCAGAAGTGACCAATTAGTATTCCCATTATGTTCCTACAGTCTCTATTATCGTGTGCCAATTGGAATTCTGTGTACTTCCGATCTACCGTTTTGCCTATGACTTTTGCAGTTTTGAATCCTGGTAGCTCGTTCCACCGGATTTTGATTTTCCTCACCAGGCTTTTGTCAAGGTCGTCGTATAGACAATGTATGAGTTCCCAATGTTGATCACGTTTTCGTATGATAGCCATACACCATTCACGTCCACTATTTCATTGGCTTTGGTCCTTTGAGGCCTGGCACCCAGTAGGAGTTAAGTTTTTTACTTCTGGCAACACTTTCCACTATTGTCCTGCATCCAAAACACTTCTGGCCAATATGCAATACGAGGTTACTGCATTGATTGTTGCTTGGCTGCCTACGTAGATGTTCACTGTGGATTTAGCTGCAAGTGCATGAGGCCCGCTTTCGCAATAGCAAAGACCTCAGTTTGAAATATACTGTAGGGGTCAGGCAATATAAAAGGTTGCCATATTCGTAAGCCTGAGCGGTATATTTCCGCACCAGCTCCATCGTCCATTTTCGAGCCACCCGCATTGATGTTTAGAGTGTGGCGCCTACCTAACATACCGTTTCGCCAGCCATCTTTTTCTATGTTTAATTTGAACCTTCTTTCCCAGATGAAAACTGAGATCATGTAGTCGGTGTTTGGCCAACCGCCATTACCTACCGAGCTAGGCTCCAAGGTTTTATATGTAAATTTTCCTAGTATTTCAGCCGATTTTGATGCGAAGTTTTCAGCGAAGAGGTCTATGGGTGGCAGGTTTAGTACCAGTTCCAAAGCCACCGTTGGAGTTGTTCTTAAAGCTCATGTTATGCACACATGGCGCACAATGATCTTCACATTTTAATATGAGACCAAATTTACGTGGTACAGGACGTCAACGCATTTTGTGAAATTATGTAGAGACCTGATATTCTGCTATTTCATCCAGTTTTGAAGCTCTTAGATATCTATCTAGGCTGAGATCTAGAGAAGACTGGTTAGAAGAAGGGGAGTTGTTCCAGAGCTATAGATCCCGGCGCCTACTCCATAAGACATTTTTAATCCGTCCATGTAAATGTTGAAAGTTGCGCCAACTTGAAACCTTTTCTCTCAGATAAGTCGTAAGGTTATGTGATCAATGTAATCAACGACCTCTTATATCGAGCTAGGACCGAAGGTTCTTGTAAAAAATTCACCTAAGGTCGTCAATTTTGCATATTCACTGCCGAACTTTTCACTGCAGTGCCAATTGGTATACTGAGTGGCTTTTCAGTGTAGCACTAAGAACTTATGATGGCGGAAGGTAATTCTGCTGCTTTTGAACTACCATTAACGATTGCTCAATTGAATACACTACTTAACGCTTAAGACAAAAAAGCGCTTTGGGCTTATGCCTTATGCTGCAGAGCTCTCTCTATATTTAAGGCGAACGTTTGAAGTACGACCCAGTAGATCTCTAGAAAAAGCTCAGCCTATATTATAATATATAAGCATTAAAAACCTTTATAAAGGCAAATGGAGCTCGGCTGTTATCCGGTAATAAGGAAATAAGCATTTCAAGTAACATTTAATTGCAGATAAATTTTTAATGAATGGCATCTTATTAAAGGCTGGAGTGGTAAGTAATATCACGTCCAAAAATAAAAATACAAGAAATAGTTGACGGATGTTTTTTTGGAGAGCAGGAAGTTAACCCACTTCGACTTTCCCTTATAAATCAATTAAATCAGGGCAGCTCTCTGAAGTATACATCATTGAAAAGATTAAAACAAAACTCCTTCTTCTTTCACGTAATCTCGGCAGCAAAATATTCGTAAACTGAAACAGTAAACATGTCGCCGCCAAAATTTCAATTTTCCACTCGACGCATGCGAAGCCAAAGAAAGGGCAAAAATAAGTGAACATTTCGTTTTATGTTGAATTTATGTTAAAATTTTGCTGAGCATGTGTAATTAAGTGAATGCACGTGCTCTACACATCATTATACTTTTGCCATGGCTCACACATGCAGTACGCAAAATAAGAAAAATTATTTGTTTTGGGTTTTTATCCAAATTAAAGAAAAGAAAGTAAATATACTAATTTTCCATGCGCCACAGTGCCATTACACTCTTGTAAGGCCTCACTTGAACCACATACCTACATTTTATAATGTTCTTTCATTTCGTCTGTAGCTTATTCTGAGGCATTTGTTTGCTTAACAAATATTGAGCGCTGTTTTTGTTTTATTGCACATTTAAATTGTTGTTTTTTCTGTAGTCCAAAAAATGTGTTAATAACCTTTATCTTAATAAATTTTTCGTGAAATAGATAGAAAATTGTATGAAAGAAAACTTACCATAGGATAGGTTAGGATAGATGGCTGATCGAAGATCGCTCGTGGACCACTATTTGTACTCTATGTAATCCTTACCATAGCAATGTGGGCAAAAAATAGTAAGACTTTTTAATTACATTTCGCACGAAAATCCATTCCACAAAATATTTTTTTCAGAATGTAGAAAAAATCTTCGGTGATAATTGTTTGTCGCGAGCAAGTATTTTTGATTGGTACAAACTATTCAAAGAGGGTCGAGAACGGATTGACGACGAACCAGGTGCAGGAGGACCATCAACATCAACTGATGATCAGCACGTCAATAAAATAAAGGAATGTGTGTCAGAGAATCGACGATTATCAACCAGAGATTTCGCCGACATCGTTAGAATATCGAAAGAATCAGTGAAAACCATTTTGAGCGATCATTTGGGCCAAAGAAAGGTGAAAGTACGATTGGTTCCAATACCACAAAATATTTTCCAAAAACAGCGTTGCGTTAACATCTATGAAACAACGCTTCCCGACAACCAGGAAACGTATTATTACGAGCGATGAGTCTTAAAGCTATGCCTACGATCCGGAAACAGACAATCAATCGGTCGAGTGATCTATGACCTCGACTAAATTCACCTTGCCATCGATAAAGATTGGTTCTTGATGGCGCTTCATCGCCAAACATTTAATGAAGTAGCTATATATATGCATTCTTGATGACTTAATGCACGTCGAAAGTTGTAAAAAATAATCGGTCGATTTAATTCAAATTTTAGGTAGAGAAAAATATTTTCAGTTACTGTAAACAACACAAAAAGCTCTCGTATGTCAAAACGTTCTGAGGATGACTTCTGCGAAAGCACTCCAGCAGGAATTGCTTGGAAAGGAGTTCGTTTTGCTACTTAACTTTATTTAATTTAAATTTTAGGGTTATTGAAAGTCGGAATCTTAAAGCCATCGACTGCAATATTAAGATGAAGTCCTTTTTCCAGTTTGTGAATATGGTCATTGTAGATTTAGAGGGGGAGAGAGTTAAGTTCCATGCAGCGAGGAAGCGAGAAAAGTCGGAGGGATAGCCGTGTATTTTTTGACCGTTTTTTGTGTGATTGACTGTGTCAAACGCTTTTGACAAGTCCAACACTACGAGGATCGTCCATGGTTAAGGCCATGAAATATCTGGGCGTTTGTGACGCCATGTACTGTGTGTGTACTTTTCGGAAGCCATGCTGGTGGTTTGCTAGGCTTTTTAGATAACTCTCCTCAACATCGATGGAATCTGCAAAGAAAGTTTTCATATCGAAATACTACACAGTTAGCCTATAGCTGCCATACAAACTGACCGATGAAAAGTAAAGATAATGGAGATGGAAATAACAAGAATATGGAAATCATCTTAATATTTATTGTTTCGTCCAAACATTTTGGTTACACAATCAAAAATTTATTTAATTCAAATAACTTTTTCCATTAGTTAATATGATATGAATATTGAGTATCAGAGTAGTGTGCTTAGTTTAGATACTTGACTAAAATGTATAAACACATATATCTGGTAATATTTGTATATATTTGAGCTTTAAACTTTAATCAATACCACATGAAAACGATAGAGACTATTTTCACCCCATAACTTCCCAGACAAAAATAAGTAAAGAAAAAACCTTGAATATAAAAGCAATAGCAGATAATTTCCTGTTTATGCGCACCAATCCACGCTTCACTGCTACAAATTGACGAAAAATACTCACACGAAATTGCTTGCCTGAGCAATTTCCCCTAAACGAGAGAAATTTGCGCTAAAGACCCACACCCTGGGACATACACGCATACACATTCGCACACACTTAACCTTTGCACCACACAGTCAACACTAATTTCTTTCACTAATTGTGTGGGTGCTTACGCTTCGGCCGACTCTGCTACGAACTCCTCTTGAGCACTTGACTGCAAGGATACGAAACACATTTTTAGGCGCAAAGCCACTATAAGCTTACAGTAAGTGGCACAGCCTGTAGGTTCGTACGTGTATCTGTTGGCAGTCGTTTATTGTTTGGCAAGAATAGTGCTGGTTTTAAAGGATGTGTGTGTGCCACAAATTAATGTCTGAGACATTTTCGGTTGCTTTGGCATTTCGGCGACACATGCAAGAATTCGTTTATACTTGAACAGCAATTTTTAGCTCATATAATGTATTTTTTTTAATATTACGGCTTTGCATGTGCTGCCTTATTGGAGTTTCTTCTTCTTGTTTCGGTTGGTTCAATAGATTGGAATTAATTTTTGGAAAGTCACACATTGCTGCTTAACAAAGTTCAAGTTAAAATACACTTTTAATTAAAAACAAGAAAAAATGTTAACTTCGGCTGCACCGAAGCTGATATACCCTTCACAGGTGCATTTCTTTTAGTAACTATGTGTTTAGTTATATGGAAGCTATATGCTAAAGCGATCCGATCTGAACAATTTCTTCGAAGTTTATATTGTTGCTTTAGAAAATAATATATACCAAATTTCGTGAATATATCTTGTCAAATGCGAAAGTTTTCCATACAAGCCCTTGACTCTGATCGCTTCGGTTTGTATAGGAGCTATATGCTATAGTAAGACGATCTGAACAATTTCTTCGGACATTACATTGCTGCCCTAGAAAATAAAATGTGCCAACTTTTGTGAATATATCTTGTCAAATGCGAAAGTTTTCTATACAAGAACTTGATTCCGATCGTTCAGTTTGTATGGCAGCTATATGCTATAGTGGTCCGATATCAGCAATTCCGACAAATGAGCAGCTTCTTGAAAAGAAAATGATGTTTGCAAAATTTCAGAACGATATCTTAAAAACTGAAACGAATATTTTTATTGTCTTATTAAATTCTATAGCACCTCTAGAATATTGTCCTTAATTTTGAAAAATGGTTAGGAAAATTTTTAGAAAATTATTCAACCGCTCATTCATTAAATTGCACACTGGTCTTTGAGATACAATTCTTAAAGACTTAGACTAAGGACTTTTTTCAATTGCAACTATTTGAAAAATAATAATGTCGGGAAATTTTCACAGACGTTTTAATTTTTTTTTGAAAGTCTGCCCAAAAACTAGTTTTCATTTATTTCATGTGTACAAG